>NW_027208220.1:0-300000 GCF_964237555.1 Oryctolagus cuniculus | reverse complement strand
TTGAGTGGATTACACTGCTCAAAGCATATCTGTCAAGACCACAGTTCTTACAGTCGAAAGCCTCCTATGAGGAAGAGGATGAAACCGTGGTGAGGAATAATGCTGCCTATGGAATAGCAGTAACCTTTGATATGCTTAGAGGCCGTGGCACCTACATATATTCTCATGAACAGGCCCTCACTGAAGTAGTTGCCTATTTTGACCAGGTCAGAGATTTGGCACTTAGAGCCTTAAAAAATATAAATCCTCCTAAATATAGTCAGCTCTTTAGAAACCTAGTTCAAGGCCCAGGTGAATGGTTCCCCTATTTCCTTTCCAGAGTATTGGAAGCAGTAGAGAAAAGATTACTGCTTGGACCCAATCAAGAAAATCTGGTCAAAAATTAGCTTGGGAAGGCGCTACTAGAGACAAAAGCTGCAATTGCCCCAATCTGTAAAGAAGACCTTTCTAAATGGATAGTAGCTACAAAGGAGATAAACCCTGCTGATACACCATACAAGCCATACAAGCCCTAACTGCAGCCATTAACAAACTGAACACAAGGAAGTCTAATGACCCTCCAGTTTATTGGGGATGTCGGGAAACAGGACACCTACGGCAAAACTGCCCAAACACTGACAGATGGGGCAAGCCCAAAATGCTGTGTCCCAGATGTAAAAAAGGCTTTCACTGGGCAAAAGATTGCAAGACCAAGCCTTTAAACACTCCCAGCAGGGTGGCCCTCAAACCAGCAAGTAAGATATTGACCATTAACTGGTCAATATCTTCAATCTGAGGCCAAAATGGACCCTATACTTATATGACATTGCCTTTGTGGGTTTAATTGATATGGAGGCAGATGCCACTATCTTAAAAGCTAGGGATGCAAGAAAAATTCAACATTGGAAGACAGCGCCCAGGCCCAACCTCCAAGGTGTTGGAGGATTAAAATTGGCTGATCATGTCATCATGCCTATAATGTGGTGAGATGACAGCAGAGATACAGGAACCCATCCAGGGGCCATTCCTAATGGATAGCACATAGTTACCATTGATATCAAAGATTTCTTCTTTTCCATTCCCATCATGGAGGAGGATAAGGCCTACTTTGCCTTTACAGTATGGGAGCCCAGTTTCAAGCTCCCTGCAAAAAGATTTCTCCCACAAGGCATGAAAAATTGCCCTGCCATTTACCAAAGATACATTTCTCATGCGACCAGCACACTTAAAGGTCAGTGCTTGGTCATACATTATGTGGATAATATCTTACTTGCTTACGAGAATGCAGCAACTCTAAAGGCCTGTCTAATAGAGACAGTAAGAAATTTACAATTCCGGAGCCAGTGCAGTGGTGCACTAGGTTAATCCTCCACCTGTGGCACCAGCATCCCATATGGGCACTGAGTTCTAGTCCCAGTTGCTCCTCTTCCTGTCCAGCTCCTGTCCAGCCCAAGAAGGCAGTGGAGGATGGCCCAAGTGCTTGGGCCCCTGCACCCACATGGGAGACTGGGAAGAAGCTCTTGGCTCCTGGTTTTGGATCAGCATAGCTCCAGCCATTGCAGCCATCTGGGGGGTGAACCAAGGGAAGGTAGACCTTTCTCTGTCTCTCTTTCTCCCTATTTGTAACTCTACCTGTCAAATAAATAAATAATCTTAAAAAAAGAAATTTACAATTCCTGGGTTTGTCTATTGCCACAGAAAAGGTACAACATTTTCCTCCCTTTCAATTCTTGGATTATCAAATCTCCTCCCATATATCTCCAATGGGCCCAAACCTAAAAATCAAGCATAAATACTCACTTAATGAACTTCAGCAACTATGCAGCCAAATCAATTCGCTGAAGCCCTTCCTTCCCCTAACACCTGCAGAGCTTAGACTGCTATTTGATTTACTAAGGGGAACAGCCCTTCTTCAAAAATTATATTGACACCAGCAGCCAAATCCACTATAGGAAAGATCAACACCCAGTTGTCAAATTTTAAAACATTTAGATATGACTCTCAGGTGCCTCTGTTTGCCATAACGATATGTACCCTCAAGACCCCCTTAAGGAGTTATTTGGCAACAACACAGACCACTCTTTTGGGTGCACATAACCTGGAGCAAGTGTCATAAAATAGTTAACAAAGAAGATGCCATCCTTATGATGGGACTTAAATTAAGATAGTATGCCAATAAGATATTTAACACAGAACCAGACATAGTGGTCCTATCCCTATCACAATTAGAACTGTCCACATTGATGCAGAATAGCATGCTCTTTCATACTTTAATGACAAATTTCCCAGGACAGGTTGACAATCACCTGCCAGTGGACAGGCTACTCCAGATGTTACAAACCTTAGAAATAGACTATCCAAAACATGCTTTCCCTGCTAATCAACCTATACCCATGGCACCGTGTGTGTTTACGGATGCCAACACATCACTGTTTGGAATAGTGATCAAATCCTCAACAGAAAAAGATAAGATCCATGTAGAACCCCACAGGGCATCAGTACAGTTGGGAAAAATAAGAGCAATAGTCAAGGTTCTACTCCTTAGCCAGGATGGGCCAGTAAATATATTTTTGGACAGCAAATACTCAGTACAGGTAGCAAAGGTGATCCATTTTGCAGTCTTTAACCTGACCAATAAGCCAATTGACAGATGTTCACAACACTTAAAGAGCTAACTGAGAACAGAAAACACCCATGGTATATCTCACACATAAAATCACATACTGGGTTACATGGCTTTATTTTCCAAGGCAACAAAAAGGTTGATCATCTTATCTCCTGCAACATGGCTTATATTGGACACCTAGAACAAGCCCATATTCTACACCAAAAATTTCATATGTCAGCAAGCAACATAAAATTGCTTTTCCCAGAGCTAACAATGATCCAATGCAAACACCTAGTGCGCTCTTGCAAGAATTGTGCACCCCTCATCCTGTTAGGCCCACTGCAACAAGCAGGAGTGAACTCGTGAGGCCTTGCTCCTAATAAGCTCTGGCAAATGGACACCACTCACATTAACTCCTTTGGTAAACTTCAGTTTGTCCATGTGGTGGTAGATACTTACTCAAAGGCTGTATCTGCAACAGCCTGATCGCAGAAAAGGCTAGTAATGTGATAAAGGCGGTCAAGTCAGCCATGCTGGTCCTTGGTGTCCCCTGGATCATAAAGACTGATAACAGGCCAGCATATACATCACAGGAATTTAATTCCTTCCTGAAATCCTGGAACATACAGTCTGCCACAGGTATCCCATTCAACCCACAGGGACAGGCAATCATAGAAACAACTCATAGGACAATTAAAGATCTCTTTCAAAAACAGAAAAACAATCATATGCCTCCAGACCCACAGCTTGCTTTGACTGAGGTCCCTTTCACTATCAATTTTCTTACTTTTGATTCCCAAGGGATAAGCCCAGCTTATAAACACTGGGGATCCTTTCCATCCCAGATCCCAGTCCCTATGGTTAGGTGGAAAGACCCCCCTGATAGGAGAATGGAAGAGACCACACCCTCTGCTAACCAAGGGTGGAGGATATGCTTGTGCCTTTCCAGAGAATGCAGGATAGCCCATTTGGGTAGCAGCCAGAAACATCAAGCCTGCAACTGACAGTCAACCAGAACCAGTTGAACAAGACTGAGAGTCCACCTTGTTAGCAGACGCACCTGCCCTATCATCCTAGCCTGAGAAACTGCCCATGGCCACATCCGCTACTGCTTTATACCCCACTTAGCTCTGGTCAGCCACTCATATGGCCCACAGCCTGTGTGTGGTCATGCCATTCCTGATTACCACTGTCCCTCATTCCTACCTCTATCTGAGCAAGCACTCCTGTGGTCTCCCATTTTGAGCACTGGTTAGTCAACAAGGGCAAGATCCCCTGGGGGACTACCTAAGACAGGCACAGCCACATATGGAGTCCACATGGAAATGGGGTCAACAATTGTATGGCCAAGAATCATGCCTCCTATTGCTCAAAAATAAGCAAAAAGGGGGAAATGTGGTGGAATGAGAAGGCCATGCCCAGATGGCTGCTGGCAACAAAAACTGCCTGGCAACAGGCTGTGATTGGTTCGGGCATAGACAGCCCCTTGACCAGATTGGCTGCCTTGGCTATTTAAGCTGCTGTACCAACTGAAATAAATGAGTGTGTGGGTTGCTCGCTTTAGGCCTGCTTTTACCCAACTCCTGGGGTCTGTGTGGTGACTCGCGCCTCTTGCCCCACCACACTCCTCCTCTCAGAATGAATCCACCTCAACAGATTTTGATCTCTTTTAAAAATTATACTCCTAATTCAGAAACTCCTCAATATTTTTAAATACTTATTTATTTATTTGAAGGCAGAGTCACAGAGGCAGAGGCAGAGAGAGAGGGAGAGGGAGAGAGAGAGAGAGAGAGAGAGAGGTCTTCCATCTGCTGGTTCACTCCCAAGATGGCCACAACAGCCAGAGCTATGCCAATTGAAATCCAGGAGCCAGGGGCTTCTTTTGGGTATCCACACAGTTGCAGGGGCCCTAGGACTTGGGCCATCTTCTATTGCTTTCCCAGGCCATAGCAGGGAGCTAGTTTGGAAGTGGAGTAGCTGGGACTTGAACCAGCACCCATATGGGATGCTAATACTGCAGGTGGTGGCTTCATGCACTACGTCACAGCGCTGGCCCCTTTAATGTGTGTGTGTGTATATATATATATACACATATATATACATATACATATATATACACACACACACACACATATATATATATATATATATTTGAAAGGCAGAGTTAGGGAAAGAGAGAGAGATCTTTTTTCCACTGGTTCACCCCCCCAAATGGCTACAATGGTCAGGGTGGGACCAGACTGAAGACAGGGGCCTGGAATTCCATCCAGGTCTCCCACATCAGTGACAGGGGCCCAGATATTTTTTCCATCTTCTGCTGCTTTCACAGGTGCTGGGACTTGAGCAGTGCCCATGTAGGATGCAGGCATCACAGGTGGAGGATTAACCTGCTTTTCCACAAAGCCAACCTCTCCTCTTAATATCTTGTTAAGATCTGTGACATCTGTAAGGCTAATTCTATTTGATTTGTGGAATTTGTTATTTGTGTTGCCTTCCTGTTTTTCTCTTAAACACTTTTATCAGATACGAATTTTGTCAATATTGTCACATCTTGGTTGGGGAGCTGCTTCCCATGGTCTATGGACTTGTTATTCAGCATAGAAATAAAGAGAAGAGGGAAGCACTGTGACATATCGGGTTAAGCTACCACCTCCGATGCCAGCACCCTATATGGGTGCCAGTTCATGTCCTGGAAGCTCCACTTCTGATTCAGCTTTCTTCTTGCTAGTGTGCCTGGGAAAGCAGGATAAGACAGCTCAAGTACTTGGCACCCTGCACACACATGGGAGACCAAGAAGCTTCTGGCTCCTGGCTTGTGCTTCACCCAGCCCTTGCTGTTGTGGCCATTTGGAGAGTGAACCAGCACATGGAAGAACTCTCTGTCTCCCTCACTCTCTCCCCATATCAACACTAACTTTAAAATAAATAAATATCTCTTTAAAAAAAGGAATAAGGAGAAAAGTCCAAGAGAGAGTACAAGAGTGAGAGCAAGCTTATTTGCAATAAATGACAGAAACTCGCACATGTTGGGGAAGGGACTTGGAGCTGGCAATCCATTGCCTCCAGGAGGTTGGTCTGTTTTATGCTATTTCTTTTTTCCCTCTCTTATGTGTTATGTACTAGTCCCTCACCTAGTGCATGTAGTAGAGGTCATGTTTGGGTTGGCTTCCCCGTCTCTGTCCAGGAGTACAGAAGGGATAAGTAATTGGATCCCCTTCCTCTGTGCAGGAAGTGTTGGTAATTGACTAATATTTTCCATATCCTTGTCTTAGGTGCCATATCACCCCACTTCCTCTCTTTGGTCTATTCTAAATTGTGCTTTGTTACATTTTGTTTTTCCCTGGAGAGGTAGAATTTTTCTGGAATTTTCCCAAAGCCTACTCTTTTCTCTAACCCTGCTTCAGGGTCCCTCTTGCCTTACAATATGATTTAAAACTTTTTTCTTGCTTATTAGTTTCTGTTGTACATTTTTACTACAGGTATTTCATGGATGTTTACTATTCTTTTTTTCTTTGCATTTATTCTATGCTATTTTAGGATGCTCATTTTAGTTCTTAAGAAGAAAACCAAAATGAAGAGCTTTCAGTCTTCTGTTCTAACGTATTTACTTGAGGCTAAAAATTTCCTCTAAGCACTGCCTTAAATAACACCTGATATATTCCTTCTTATGTTCCAGGTCCTGTACCTGCAGACCCTGTCTGCCTCCCAGTTTCTCTATCCCCTTGTGCCTGTAGCTATGCCAACAGATTTATACATCCAACATTGTGCCTGAAATCACAATATTTGCTATCCAGTATGACCATCTCCTATAACTCTGACCCATGCTCATCCTTGCATTTTTCTTACTTTAAAATCTTGTCTGTCTATAGCCCAGGCCAGTTTTCAAAAGTTTCTCAAAAGGACTCAAACCAGCACCCATATGAGATGTCAACACTGCAGATGGTGACGTTACCTCCATGCCACCGTGCTGGCCCTGACCAAAAATTTTTAAAAGCATGATAGTCATGAGAGCCAGGAAATTCCCTTAGGTTTTTTTTTTCTTTATTGAATGTTTTGGAAGTAATAGCTCCCTTCGAGCACTTTAGCAAACTGAGAGAACTTGCTGAGATGAAGCTGTTTCCAGGCTTTCCTGTAAAATTAGCTATACCTGGGCCTGGTGCTGTGGTGTAGCAGGTAAAGCTGCCATCTGTGGTGCCGACATCTCATATGGATGCTAGTTCAAGTCCCAGCTGCTCCACTTCCAATCAGCTCTGTGCTATGGCCTGGGAAAGCAGTGGAAGATGGCCCAAGTCCTTGGGCCACACATGGGAGACCCAGAAGAAGCTCCTGGCTTCTGGCTTTAGATCAGCCCAGTTCTGACCATTGCAGCCATTTGAGGAGTGAACCAACAGATGGAAGACCTTTTTCTCTTTCTCTGACTTTCTATAACTCTACCTTCCAAATAAACAAATAAATCTTTATAAAAAAAAAAGTCCTTGGGGCTGACACTGTGGCACAGCCAGTAAAGCTGCCACCTGTAGTGCTGGCATACCATATGGGTAACTGTTTGAGTCCTGGCTGCTCTACTTCTGATCCAGCTCTCTGCTATAGCCTGGGAAGCAGTAGGAAATGGGCCAAGTCTTTGGGCCCTGCACCTGAGTGGGAGACCCAGAAGAATCTCCTGAATCCTGGATTTGGATCAGCCCAACTTCAGTCACTGTAGCCATCTGGGGAGTGAACCAGCAGATGAAAGACCTCTCTTTCTGTCTCTTTGCCTCTGCCTCTCTGTAACTCTGCCTTTCAAATAAATAAATAAATAAATATTTGTTTAAAAAGTCCTTGCTATGTTCATGGTAAGATATTGTTAGCATGCTTAGAGAGTCCTCTTCCAAATCTCAGCAATTTAAACAAAATCCAAATGTTTAAAATTGCTTCCTAGTAAGTGCATACCAGTTTGATTATTGTATTTGTTTTTAGTGGAATAAGGATGTACTGATGTCAGTTTTAAAAAACAACCTACATATTTTGGAAAATCCTACATAATGTATTTACTATTTTCAAAATAAAGAATTATTTTATATGCTAACAGACTATATTTGCTGCAAGTTAAAGTCTAGAAGCATGTGTTGGTGCTGTGTTGTACTAGGTTATGCCTTCACCTGGGGCATTATCATCCCATATGGGTGCTGGTTCATGTACCAGCTGCTCTTTTTCCAATCCAGTTCTCTGCTAATGGCCTGGGAAAGCTGTGGAAAATGGTGCAAGTGCTTGGGTCCTGCACCTTCATGGGAGACCCAGAAGAAGATCCTGGATCCTGGCTTTGGAATGGCCCAGCTCCAGCTATTGAAGTTATTTGGAGAAGTGAATATACAAATTTAAAACCTTTGTCTTTCCCTCTCTCTGCCTGCAACTCTACATATGTTATAATACATAACAGCCATAAAGTGTCACGTTGTATTAAAGAGCTTAGTTAAATGTTTTTTTCTTTTTACATCTTAGAATGAATTTTAACTATTTCACATCCAATAAGTCCTTTATTCAGGAAGAAGGGTGGAGGGCAGGAAAAATTGTGGGAATAACTTGATCCCATTCCCTGATAAGCTCCTGTATGAATATAGACTATGTACTCAGCTCTTTCCTGAGATGTCCACTTGATCTATCAGGAGTATTTCAGCCACCCCTAGTTCTTTGCTGAGATGCGCATCTGAGCAGTCAAGTGTGTTCTCTCCATTAAACTGTGTAACTTTGCTTATACCTGTCTGAATGGCTGAGTACTCTCTCAGATTCTGTCTAGAGAGGGGTCCATCCATTCTGACAAATTTTCTACCCATTAATTCTTGCTACCTTCCTTATCACTACTCTCTTACATCTGTTCAAAGTCCACATTATGTTTATGGGTAATGCTTTCAGTATTGTATGTAAAACTAATTTTTGTACAGAAATCTTATACATTTTATTCTTACATATCTGTGCTTTCTACTTTTTTTAAAATACAAGTTTATTCAGCACATTTGTGCTTGTTTTCTAAAAATTTATTTGTTTGAAAGGCAGAGTTATATACAAAGAAAGGGGAAGAGAGAGAGAGAGAGAGAGAGAGACCTCTCATCTGATGATCCACTATACAAATGGCTGCAACAGCTGGTGCTGGGCCGATCCAAAGCCAGGAGCCAAGAACCTCTTCTAGATCTCCCACGTGAGTGGCAGAGGCTCAGGGACTTGGGCCAATTTCTGCTGCTTCCCCACGTGTATTAGCAGGAAGCTGGATTGGAAATGGAGTAGCCAGGACTCAAATCAGTGTTCATATGGGATGCCAGCACTGCAGGCACCTACTTTGACCTGCTAAACCACAGATCTGACCCCTTATTCACTAGAGTGACTTCATGTGTTATTTTCACAGTATGCATCTTTTGATTTTTCCCTTATTATCATCCATTTGCATTTTCACTATTTTTGTAGACTACATTACCTGTACCAGGCTACCTCTGTCCCTTTGACAAAGATTAGTAAAATAATAAGTATTTGAGACCATTTATACCTTGCCACTTACCTACATGAATATTCTTTGTCCAACATTATGAACTTTCTTTAGATTTATTTATTTGAAAGGTAGAGTTTCAGAGAGAGAAAGAGAGAGATCTTCATCCACTGGTTCACTCCCCAAATGGTTGCAATGGCCATAGCTGGGCTTATCCAAAGCCAGGATCCAGGAGCTTCTTCTGTCTCCCACCTGGGTGCAGGGACACAAGGAGTTGGGCCATCTTCCACTGGTTTCCTAGGCACATCAGCAGGGTGCTGAGCAGGTGGCCATATGGGATGCCAGCACTACAGATGGAGGCTTTACCCACTAAGCCACAGTGCTGGCCCCATATTCTTGATGATTGTATGTTTGGATTAAAGCATAAAATTAGGAATTGTAGATTCCTCAAATTTGCTTTTATTTTTTATTTTCCAGACTTCTCAAGGATGAAAAATAGCTTTTAATTGTCTACAGAATAGCTTACTGAGATTATTGTTGAGATTGTACTGAATCTATTGCTGAAACTTGGAAAAATTTATGTCTTAATAATATATCATTTGATCAATAAAAAGACATATATACACAAATTGATTTAAATTTTCTTGTCTTTCAATAAATTTTCAAAAAATTTCCACACACATCTATATAAATTTGATGAATTGATGCTTCAATAATTCTATTATTTTTATTCTCAATTATTCTTTTTTATTCTCACTTCTTTCTCTTATTATGTCTTGTTATTTTTGGTTTATTGTGAATTTTTGTGTTATTTGAAATTCAAATTGTCCATGTCTGGTATATATAGTATTATTTTACTTTCTATATTGCCAGTTAAGTTGGTTTCCTGTAATTTCCATCAAGTCTCATCATATATGAAATAATGGGATGTATTTCTGTCTGAATTTCCAAAATAACGTCAGTGGATTGTCAGAAAAATGAATTTTTTTTAACTTTTATTTAATGAATATAAATTTCCAAAGTACGACTTATGGATTACAATGGCTTCCCCCCATACCGTCCCTCCCACCCACAACCCTCCCCTTTCCCACTCCCTCTCCCCTTCCATTCACATCAAGATTCATTTTCGATTATCTTAATATACAGATCAGCTTAGAAAAATGAATTTTAATGATTTAGTGAAAGAACATGAAGTGCCCATGACTGCCACTTCACCAAATCCTCTTGCTTTCCTATTCTATGTGTCACAGCTGCTAGAGGGGTTGCTAACCTGCCTTTTCTGCCTGCTGTGGATGGCATGCATGCACTTGGTATGAGACAGTCATGGTATCCCTTCTTTTTGTTGAATTCTCCCTGAAGTGGATTAAGGGTTTCCTCTCACTGGACACAATTCAGACATATCTAGAATGGTTGGTCTGAAATTTTGTTGGTGTATACTGATTTGTGAAAGCCACATGGGAGTTCAGTTTAAATGCAGGTGCGGTCTCCTTTCAGATATTCAAAAACAAAAATATAATATTGTGTTCAAATATCACAACTATAGAGAAAACATGTCCAGAAATAAAGAATTTAAACCTCTTATTGAGTAGCATGATCATGCAGAACAGGCAGTTTTTCCTTTTAAAAGATTTATTAATTTATTTGAAAGTCAGCATTACACTGAGAGAGAAGGAGAGGCAGAGAGAAAGAGAGGTCATTTGTTCATTGGGTTCACTCCCCCAATTGGTTGCAATGGCCAGAGCTGTGTGATCTAAAGCCAGGAGCCAGGAGCTTCCTCCAGGTCTTCCCATGTGAGTGCAGGAGCCCAAGGGCTTGGGCCATCTTCTATGCTTTCCCAAGCCATAACAAAGTGCTGGATCAAAAGCGGAGTAGCTGGGACTCAAACCAGTGCCCATATGGAATGCTGGCACGGCAGACAGTGGCTTTACCTACTACACTACTGTGCCAGCCCCAGAACAAGCATGTATAACACAGCAAGTTAGAATATTGGATTTTGAAAATATGAATTCACATTAGGATATGCTTTATATTGTAGGAGTTTATGGATAGAGGTTATGGGCAAATACAAGACTTGTGTAGGTAAGTTTTACATAGATACTTAGGCATGAAGACAAATTTTTCATTACCTACACAATCATATTATTGAAAAATAAAAATAGAGATAAAGGATGGAAAAAGAAAACAGAGGAGTCATATGTGATTTTTTTTCAGGGCCCATATAAATAGTGACACTTTGGTAAGGGATTTTTCATGAGATTGTTTTAAGGAAAGAAATTTTTCTGAAAAGGAAACTCAAATGTAGCACACACTTATTTTCTATGATATTTATGTTTAAGCAAAGTGCTTATGCATGTATTACTTTCTTGTAAATTCAAAATTATCGGACAGTTCATCTGGAAAAACAACAGGAGAAAGTAAAAAAATTGATTTAGAGTTCATTTTTCTTTTACAATGTAGACTGATTGACAAAATATTTTTAAAATAAATGTAACCCTTGATATTGTAGAAATATTGCCATATTGCAAATGTGTGAAATATGGGAAATACTTATAAATAGTAAAAACACAAAAAGACACACACACACACACACACATAAACTGTACACATACTAGGGTCCATTCTTATCTTTAGGGGGAAAGGACTCAAAGACAAATGTCTCCCCAGTTCTTTAACTCAGAACTACTCTCAGAGGTTCACACATTTTACTGATGAGTAAACTTGCTTCAAGTTTTCCATGAATAGAAATTGAGAAATTTGTCAGTTGTACTTTATGGAGCATGTAAGTGACCATACCATAAACTCTCAAATGCAATGGTGTGTTGGAGTTGTTTCCTGGATATTGTTCCTGACCATGTGGGCAGTGAGAGCCATGGGAGAATCAAAGGTACTTCAGCTGACAGATCTCTTACTTGGAGGCTCCACAAAGGAATCAATGACATCTTTGTGCAACTTGAGGGCTCGGCTGCTTCTCTCCTGATCCAGCTCTCTGCTATGGCCTGGGATAGCAGTAAAAGATGGCCCAAGTCCTTGGGCCCCTGCACCCATGTGGGAGACCAGGAAGAAGCTCCTGGCTCCTGGTCCCTGGCTTCGGATTGGTGCATTTCCAGCTGTTGTGGCCAACTGGGGAGTGAACCATAGGATGGAAGATCTGTCTGTCTGTCTGTCTCTCTCTCTCTCTCTCTCTCTCTCTGTGCCTCTTCTCTCTCTGTGCCTCTCCTCTCTCTGTAATTGAGACTTTCAAATAAATAAATAAATCTTCAAAAAAAAAAAAAAAACAATCGAATAACCCAGCATACAGGTCTTAAGAGTACCTGAAGATGTAGAAAGAGAGAATGGAATAGAAGGCCTATTTTGTGAAATAATCACAGAAAACTCCCCCAATTTGGAGAAAGAAAGGGATGCCAAGTACAGGAAGCACATAGAACACATAAGAAACATGACCTGAAAAGATCTTCACCATGACACATTGTAGTCAAACTTTCCACAGTAAGGCATAAAGAAAACATTCTAAAATGTGCATGAGAGAAATGCCAGATTGTTTTCAGAGCATCTCCAACTACACTCACAGCTGATTTCTCATTAGAAACCCTACAGGCTAGGAGAGAATGGCAAGATATATTTCAAGTCTTAAGAGAAATAAACTGTCAAGCCAGAATATCATGCCCTGCAATGCTCTTATCTAATAATGAAGGTGAAATCAAGACCTTTAATAACAAACAGAAATTGACATAATTTGTCATTTCTCATAGAGCCTTACAAAATATGCTATAGGATTTGCTACACACAGAAATACAAGAAGAAAGCCATCATCATGAATAAATGTGATGGCAGAAAATTCCCCAATAAAAGTATGAAAGAAATCCAAAGTAAATGATAGGACTATTCATGGAAAATGGCAGGGACAACAAGTTACTTATAAATAGTTACTTTGGATGTAAAGGCCTCCACTCTCCAGTTAAATGATACAGGCTGGCTAAATGGATTTTTTTTTTAAATACCAATCTATTTTCTGCCTACAAGAAAGACATCTCACTAACAAAGATACATGAAGACCAAAAGCATGGAAAAAGATATCCCATGCTAATGAAAAGCAAAATAGGCAGATATAACCATCTAATATCAGAGAAAATAACCTTTAACAGAAAAACAGTTAAAAGAGACAAAGAAGGGCACCATGTAATGATTAAGAGGGAAGTTCATAGCAATTGGTGCCTACATCAAGAAACTGGGAAGTCGCCAAATAAATGAGCTGTGGATGCATCTCAAGGACCTAGAAAAACAACAAATTAAAGTCCAATTTAGTAGGAAGAAATAAATAGCTAAAGAAGAAATAAACAAAATTAAAACAAAAAAAAACCCACAAAAGATTAAGGAAATGAAGAACTGTTTTTTTGAACAAATAAATAAAATTGACCTACCATTGGCCCATATAACCAAAGAAAAGAGGAAGAGGACTCAGATAAATAAAATCAGCCATGAAAAAGAAAATGTAGATATGGTCACCCTATAAATAAAAAGAGTGATCAGGAGTTATTACAATGAGTTATATACAAACAAATGAGGAAACCAAAAAGAATAGGCCCAAGTCTAGGAGAAGACAGTTTAAAAATGAAGTGGAAAGAGTGCAGTCTCAGGGAAGAGTTAGGGAGAGAACAGCAGAGGAAACTACACAAATTGGAGGAACATAATGGAACTACTTAGAGGGCAAGGACATGCACAACTTAGGAGTCCAGCAGCAGAAAGCCTCTGCACCAGTGTTGGAGAGTGAAGTAAGACCAGACTTCAGCAGCACAAACCACTGGCAAAAAAGCTGTAGGAAAAGCCTAGAAGGAATTCAGCTTGGAGCTCTGTGGGGGATAGTGTACCTGTCATACCAGAGAAAAAAAGACAAAGGGGGGGCATGTTTTCTCTCTCCCTGATCATGCTGCAAAGGCATATAACAAGCTGACACCAAGAAAGTGCCATTTTGGACATATGTAACACCTGTGCCAGCTTGTGTCCGCTCCCAGCAACCAGCCAAGCAGACTCCTGAGTGTGGTGGGGAGAACAGACAGGGAGCTGGGTGCTCATGACCATGGGAGGCTTGTGCATGTGGACTGTGAAAACACTGAGGCTTCGTGGGAGGACTCAGGGTGTGGCTGAAGCAAGAGCAGTCACTTGTGGGAGGCTCCACATGATCAGGGCTCCCTGGTTACCTGGCAAAGAACATTGCTGGGGAATCTGAGCTTACACTGAAGACTGTCCAGATCCTTTGGGTGGTTCTTGTGGCAGAATGGACAAATAATATACTCATTGGGGCTAGCACCCAGGCACTGGCCTCTTTCTAGGTGAGGAGCTCAACTAAGTCTATGCAAACAGACAAGAAGAAACCTCCCCTCTGATTAAAAATGAAAAGGAGATTTACCACACCAAACCTGGATGTGTCACCTCAGACACACCCTTCACCCTGGAGTACATACCCACCAGACACCTCTAGATAATTCCTGAAAGCAGACACTAGTCACTCAGACACAGCTCAAAGACAAAAGCCACCACACCAAAAAAAAAAAAAAAAAAGGAAAGAAAAAGAAAAGAAAAGAAAACAACAAGTATCTCCACAAATGCCAAAAATAAATGCACCAATTCAAGAAACAAGAATAAGGAAGGCAATATGACACCCTCCAAAGAATACAACACCTCAAACCTAGATTGTAAAGATGATGAGATTGAAGAAATGCCAGAAATGCAATTCAAACAATTAATCATATGATTACTTAGGAGTAATCAAAAGCAAATTCATGAACTAATGAAATCCATACATGATATGAAAGAACATTTCTGCCACAAAATTGGGATTCTAAAGAGAAATCAAAATGAAATATTAAAAGTGAAGATTTCAATAGAACAGATAATACTTACAGTGGAAATCATTAACAGAATTGGGGAAACAGAAGAAAGAATATCCAACTTAGAAAACAAAGAACAGGAAATTATATAATCAGACCAAACACAAGAAGAAGAAATTAGAAAACTAAAAAATACGATTGGAAATCTACAGGATACAATCAAATGACCCAACATATGGAT
This sequence comes from Oryctolagus cuniculus, assembly GCF_964237555.1. Lineage (NCBI taxonomy): Eukaryota > Metazoa > Chordata > Mammalia > Lagomorpha > Leporidae > Oryctolagus > Oryctolagus cuniculus. The sequence goes on along the minus strand of NW_027208220.1, from coordinate 284,893 downwards.
TCTAAGAGTTCCTGAAGGTGTGGAAAAAGAGAAAGTATTAGAAGGCCTTTTTGGGGCCAGCGCTGTGGCACTGTGGGTTAAATCCCCAGCCTGCTGTGCCAGCATCCCATATGGGCACTGGCTTGAGTCCCAGCTGGTCCTCTTCCGATCCAGCTCTCTTCAATGGCCTGGGAAATCAATAGAAGATGGCCCAAGTGCTTGGGCCCCTGCATCCATGTGGGAGACCCAGAAGAAGCTCCTGGCTCCTGTTTCCTGGCTCCTGGCTTTGGATCAGCTCAGCTCTGCCCATTGCAGTCATCTGGTGAGTGAACCAGTGGAATGGAAGACTTCTTTTTCTCTGGCTCTACCTCTCTCTCTGTAACTCTGTCTTTCAAACAAATAAAGTAAATCTTAAAAAAAAAAGAAACCCAAGTCCCAAAGGGACAAATGCCATATGTTCTCTCTGATTTGTGAGAACTAATAGAGCACCTAACAGGAAATCTGTAGAAGTGAAATTGACACTTTGAGAAGTGATGACTTGAACAGTTCTTGTCTTCACTGTTGAGGAATGAGTTTTTTTCCTTAATAGAGAATGGGACTGGGAAGGAAAAGGGAGGAGAAGGTGGGGTGGGAGTGTGAGTGGTAGGGGCTATGGTGGGAAGAATCACTATATTCCTAAAGTTGTACTTATGAAATTTGTATTCATGAAATAAAAGGTTCCTTTGGGAAAAAAAAAAAGATTCAAGATTCCTGGACACAATCTACCAAAATTGAGTCATGAAGACATAGAACACATAAACACACCAATAACCAGGATGGAGATTGAATCAGTAGTAAAGACCCTTCCAACAAAGAAAAGCCAGACATTTAAAGAAGAACTAATTCCAACTCTTCTCAATCTATTCAAAGCAATTGAAAGGGAGAGTATTCTTCCAAACACTTTCCATGAAGCTGGCATTACCTTAATTCCTAATTCAGAAAAAAAGAATAATAGACCAATTTCCCTGATGAGCATAGATGCTAAAATCCTTAGCAAAATACCAGCCAATTGAATACATCAGAAAGATCATTGACCCAGACCAAGTGGGATTTATCCCCGGTATGCAGGGATGGTTCAACATCTGAAAATCAATAAATATGATACATCATATTAACAAACTGAAGAACAAAACCATATGATTATTTCAATAGATGCAGATAAAGCATTTGATAAAATTCAACATCCTTTTATAATGAAAATGTTAAGCAATTTGGGTACAGAAGGAATATTCCTCAACATAAGGCAAAATTATGACAAACACACAGCCAGCAACCTATTGAATGGGGAAAAATGGAGGTATTTCAGTTAAGATCCAGAACCAGACAAGGATGCCTACTCTCACTGTTGCTAATTAATATTGTCCTGGAAGTTTTTTTTTTTTTTTTTTGACAGGCAGAGTGGACAGTGAGAGAGAGAGACAGAGAGAAAGGTCTTCCTTTGCCATTGGTTCACCCTCCAATGGCCACCGCGGCTGGCGCGCTGCGGCCGGTGCACCGCGCTGATCCGATGGCAGGAGCCAGGAGCCAGGTGCTTTTTCCTGGTCTCCCATGGGGTGCAGGGCCCAAGCACCTGGGCCATCCTCCACTGCACTCCCTGGCCACAGCAGAGAGCTGGCCTGGAAGAGGGGCAACCGGGACAGAATCCGGTGCCCCAACCAGGACTAGAACCCGGTGTGCCGGTGCCGCTAGGTGGAGGATTAGCCTAGCGAGCCGCGGCGCCAGAGTCCTGGAAGTTCTAACCAGTGCCATTAAGCAAGAAAAAGAAAGAAAAATGATAAAAATTGGGAAGGAAGAAGTCAAACTATCACCATTTGATGATGGCATGATTCTATATATAGGGAACCCAAAAGACTCCATGAAGAGACTATTGGAACTCATAAAAAGGGTTTAGTAAAATAACAGGATCTAAAATCAATAGCCTTTATATAGACAAACAATGCCATAGCTGAGAAAGAACTTCTAAGATTAATTCCATTCACAAAGTTACAAAAAAAATTGAAATAATTTGGAATAAATTTAACCAAGGATGTCAAAATCTCTACAAAGAAAATCACAAAAAATTAAAAAACAAAATAGAAGAAGACATAAAATGTGGAAAAATCTTCCATGTTCATGGGTTGGGAAAATCAGCATCATCAAAATGTCTAAACTACCAAAAGCAATTATAGATTCAATGCCATCCCAATAAATATAACATTCTTCTCAGATCTAAAAAGCATGATGCTAAAATTTATATGGAAACACAGAGATCCTGAATAGCTAAAGCAATCTTAAACAACAAAAATAAAGTTGGAGGCTTCACAATACCAGATCTGAAAGCATACTACCAGGCAGTTATACTCAAAACAGCCTGGTAGTGGCAAAAATAAAATAAAATAAAATAAAAGAAAGACATGTAGACCACTGGAACAGAAAAGAAACTCCAGAAATCAATCTATGTATCTACAACCAATTGAAATTTTACAAAGGAGCAAAAATCAATCCCTGGAGCCAAGACAGTCTCTTCAACAGTTTGATGCTGGGAAAACTGGACCTCTGCAGAAGTATGCAATAAAATCCCTACTTTACACCTTACAAAAAACTCCACTCAAAGGCCAGCGCCATGGCTCAATAGGCTAATCCTCTGCCTTGCGGCACCGGGACACCAGGTTCTAGTCCCGGGCAGGGTGCCGGATTCTGTCCCGGTTGCTCCTCTTCCAGGCCAGCTCTCTGCTATGGCCCGGGAGTGCAGTGGAGGATGGCCCACGTACTTGGGCCCTGCATCTGCATGGGAGACCAGGAGAAGCACCTGGCTCCTGCCTTTGAATCAGCGTGGTGCGCTGGCTGCTGCGGCCATTGGAGGCTGAACCAACGGCAACAGAAGACCTTTCTCCTGTCTCTCTCACTGTCCACTCTGCCTGTAAAAAAAAAATAGCCAAAGGAGCTGAACAAACATTTTTTTAAAAGATTTATTATTTATTTATTTATTTGAAAGAAGAGTTACAGAGAAGCGGGGGCAGAGAAAGAGAGAGAGAGAGAGAGAGAGAGAGAGAGAGAAGCCTTCCAGCCACTGGTTCATTCCCCCAAATGACCACAATGGCCAGAGCTGAGCTGATCTGAAGCCAGGAGCCAGGAGCTTCTTCTGGGTCTCCCACATGGGTGCAGGGGCCCAAGGACTTGGGCCACCTTCTACTGCTTTCCCAGGCCAGCAGAGAGCTGGATTGGAAGTGGAGCAGCCAGGACTTAAACCAGCATCCATATGGGATGCTGGCACTGCAGGCAACAGCTTTACTCGTTACACCACAATACCAGCCTCTGAACACTCATTTATTTATTTGAAAGTCAGAGTTACACACACAGAGAAGGAAAGGCAGAGAAAGAGAGGGATCTTCCATCCTCTGGTTTAGTCCCCAATTGGCTGCAACAGCTGGAGCTGTGCCAATCCAAAATGAGAAGCCAGGAGCTTCTTTCCAGGTCTTCTATGCTTTCCCAGGCCATGGCAGGAGCTGGATATGAAGTGGAGCAGCTGGGACTCAAATCAGCATCTATATAGGAAGCTGGCACTGCAGGCAGTGGCTTTATCTGGTATGCCACAGCACCGACCCAAACACATTTTTCAAGAGAGGAAATTGAAATGGCCAACAGACATATGAAGAAAAGATTTCTATATTAAAATTGAATTTAAGGATCATTTAGAATAACTCCGTTTATTTATATTTGATTTTGTTTTTTTTCTGCCCAATTTCATAACTATCTATATGCATTTTGGTAGATTAATGCTTTTTTTTGAATGGTTAATAGTGAATTAATCGATTTATTCATCATATTTAGAGCTTAAAATGCAGAAGGTGAGGATTATTTTCCCTCCCATTTTCTTTTTTTTAATTTTTGCTTTCAAACTTTTATTTAATGAATATAAATTTCCAAAGTACAACTTATGGATTACAATGGTTCCCCCCCCCATAACGTCCCTCCAACCCGCAACCCTCCCCTTATCCACTCCCTCTCCCCTTCCATTCACATCAAGATTCATTTTCAATTCTCTTTATATACAGAAGATGAGTTTAGCATACATTAAGTAAAGATTTCAACAGTTTGCTGCCACACAGAAACATAAAGTGAAAAATACTGTTTGAGTACTAGTTATAGCAGATTAATGCTTTTTTTAAAAGATTCATTTATTTATTTCAAATTCAGAGCCTCATAGAGAGAGAGGAGAGGCAGAGACAAGTCTTCCATCTGCTGATTCACTCCTCAGTTGGCTGCATTGGATGGAGCTGTGCAGATCTGAAGCCAGGAGCCAGGAGCTTCTTCCAGGTCTTCCCATGCAGGTGCAGTGGCCCAAGGACTTGGGCCATCTTCCGCTGCTTTCCCAGGCCATACTAGAGAGCTATATCAGAAGTAGAGCAGCCAGCCGGTGCCGTGGCTCAATAGGCTAATCCTCTGCCTTGCTGCGCCAGCACACCGGGTTCTAGTCCCAGTTGGGGCACTGGATTCTGTCCCAGTTGCCCCTCTTCCAGGCCAGCTCTCTGCTGTGGCCCGGGAGTGCAGAGGAGGATGGCCCAAGTCCTTGGGCCCTGCACCCCATGGGAGACCAGGAGAAGCACCTGGCTCCTGCCTTCGGATCAGCGCGGTGCACCAGCTGCAGCACGCTGGCTGTGGTGGCCATTGGAGGCTGAACCAATGGCAAAAGGAAGACCTTTCTCTCTCTCTCTCTCTCTTTCACTGTGCACTCTGTCTGTCAAAAAAAAAAGTAGAGCAACCAGGACTCAAATTGGACCTGTATGAGATGCCAGCACCACAGGTGACAGCTTTACCGGCTACACCACAATTCTGGCCCCAGATTAATACTTATTTTTAGGGGTATTGCAAATGGCATATTTTTAACATTTGAATCCCAACTGTTCATTTTGATATAAAGAAATTTCTTACAATAGTTCATATACTAATTTTGTATGTTTCTCCCTGTATCCATCTACAATCACCAACAGTTAAGATATTGCACTTTTTAATATTTATTTATGTATTTATTTGAAAGGCAGGGTTAGAGAGAATGAGAGACAGAGGGAGAAATCTTCCATCTGCTGGTTCAGTTCCCAAATGGCTGCAATAACTGGGGGCTGAGTAAAGCTGAAACAAAGAGCCAGGAGCTTCTTCTGGGTCCCCATCAGTGCAGTGGCCAAAACATTTGGGCCATCCTCCATTGCCTTTCTCGGTGTATTAGCAGGGTGCTGTATTGGAAGTGGGGCAGCCAGGACTTGAACTATCACCCATATGAGATGCCAATACTGCAGGCCATGGCTTTAACCCACTGTGCCACAGTGCTGGACCCAATACTGCACTTTCAAATGCTAACATTAAAATTTGGAACACCACATTTGAGTGATTCAGTCTGAGATCCAATAGAAGCAGTGGGGAACCACCAAATTGCTCTGAGCATTTTGTGCTCAAATGCCTGTTCCTGTAATTGATATTATACAACTCTCCTTATAGAGAGCTAGTCTGAAGTTCATGGCCTTAGAGCACATTGGTAACTTAAACTTATTTAAAGATAATGATCGATGCTCTTGCAGAAAATTCTCTGAAATGCTGACCAGAAGAGGCCCACAACCACACAGTGGGGGAGTCTGTGCACAGTCATGGTGGTTTTTGATAGAAGTTTAGAACTTTGACAGGACAGGAGCTGGCATGTAGCATAGTGGGATAAGCCACAGCCTGTGATGCTGAGATAAGCTACAACCTGTGATGCTGGTTCAAGTCCTGGCTGCTCTACTTCCAATCCAGCTCCCTAGAAATGTACCTGGGAAAGCAGTGGCAGATAACAAAGTACCTGGGACCTTGTGATCCATGGGGGAGACCTGGATAAATCTCTTGGTTCCTGGATTGAGTATAACCTAGCCCTGGCCATTGCAGACATTTGGGGAGTGACCTGGAAAATGAAAGTACTCTCTTTTTCTCCCTGTCTCCCCCATCTCTTTTTTAAAAAGATGTATGTATGTATGTATGTATGTAATTATTTGAAAGGCAGAGTTAGAGAGAGAGATGGACAGAGAGAAGTCCTCCATCAGCTGGTTCACTGCCTGAATGAACACAGCAATCAGAGATGAGCCTGTCCAAAGCCAGGAGCCAGGAACTCCCTCTAGGTGCAGGGGCCCAAGCACCTGGGCCATCCTCTGCTGCCTTCTCAGACACACAGTCAGGGAGCTGGATCAGAAGTGGAGCAGTTGGGATTCAAACCATTGCCCATATGGGATGCTGGCACTGCAGTCAGAAGCTTAACATGCTATGCCACAATAAGTTTTATTGTAGTTGAGTCCCTTCAGGTCTTTGTAGATATTGGATATTAACCCTTCATCAATTATATAGAGTACAACTATATTCTTCCATTCTGTACGTTCACTTTGCTGCTGAGTGTTTTCTTTGCAACACAGAAGCTTCTTTGCTTTTGGCTCTTTCTTCTTTCATTGCCTGTGCTTCTGGGGTCTTTTCCAAGACATCTTTGCCTATGCCAATGTCTTGCAGAGTTTCCCCAATGGTTTCCTCTAGTAATTTGATAATATCAGGTAATAGATGTAGATCCTTGATCAATTGTGAGTTGATTTTGTATAGGGTGCTAACACGGGTCTTATTTCATACTTCTGAATGTAGAGGTCCAATTTCTCCAGCACCATTTGTTAAAGAGATAGTCCTTTCTTCAGAGACTGATTTTTAGTTCATTGGTTGATTGTGGATGCATGGATTAACTTCTGTGGTTTATATTTTGTTTCTTTGGTGTACATGTCTATTTTTGTGCCACTTCTAGGCTGTTTTGTTTATAACTGCCCTGGCCCTGTAGTAATTCTTGAAATCTAGTATTGTGATGATTCTGACTTTATTTTCCTTGTTTAAAGTTGCTTCAGCTAGTTGGGGTCTCTAGTGTTTCCATACAAATCTGAGAACAATGTCCTTGGTGTTTTTACTGGGATTTCATTGAATCTATAAATTGCTTTGGATAGTTTGAACATTTTTATGATATTAATTCTTCCAATCCACAAACATGGAAGGTTTTTCCATTTTCTTGTGTGTTCTTCTGTTTTTTTTTCTTTAATGTTTTATAATTTCCATTGTGGAGATCTTTCACATCTTTAGTTAAATTTTTTCCAAGATATTTAATTTTTGGGTAAACATGTTTATAGCATCAACTTCCCAAGTGTTTCAAGGATTATTTTTTGATACAATATTAAAATTATAAAAGGCATTGTTAAATACCCATCCCAGATAATAATTCCTGTCAAATCATGTGGAAGTAGATATAATTATAGATGTGAATTTTAATTACAAACATAGATATTGATGAATCCCTCAAAATTCACTATGGTGTTTTTGTTTAAATTTTAAGTCATTCCTGAATATAAACTCATGAGTATCATAAAATTTGTGGCAGTGAAGAGTGTTCATAACTTACATTCCTACTTTCTCTGAATTCTGAATGATTTAAAGCTAGACATGGAAGGAAATGTGAGCTTTATAGCCCACAGAGTTGTTAGTCTTGGTGCTTAGCAAAAAAGACTCCCTTCTGTTGCCCCAGTACCTTGTATCCTTACCTAGTCACTTGCAGTGCACAGATTATGTTCTAAATTTACAGTATAAATGAGGGCAGACAAGAACTCATGTTCATTTGTAGGCATCCTAAAAACATCCTAAGTACAACACAAGGAAGTATGGTAGCTCATTTACTGCTTCCCATATCTCCAATCATGTAAGTCATTAAGAAATCCCATATAGAAGAACAACTGAGGAGGGGTCAGGAACAATGTTCTAATATTTAGGCATTTTTCTTTGTGGAGTGGGCTGAATCCTTGTCAGTCTAAATTCAAACACTCTGCCCCCCCCAAAAAAAACAAGAAGGCTAGAAAAGTGATCATACCCAAATTTCTTCTTTTAATTGTAGAGAATCACTTGTGTGGGGCCAGCATTGTGGCACAGCAGGTAAAGCTGTTGCCTGCAGTACTGGCATCCCACATGGGTGGTGGTTTGAGACCTGGCTGCTCCCCTTCCAATCCATCTCTCTGCTATGGCTTGGGAAAGCAGTAGAAAATGGTCCAAGTCCTTGGGCCTGTGCACCCACATGGGAGACCTGGAAGAAGCTCCTGGATCCTGGCTTCAGATCAGTGCAGCTCCCACTGTTGCAGCCATTTGGGGAGTGAACCAGCATATAGAAGACCTCTCTCTGACCACTTCTGCCTCTGCCTCTCTGTAACTCTGACTTTCAAATAAATAAATATTAAAAAGAATTTCTTGTGCCAACTACAGTCACCATATTAAATACTGATAAGAATGTGAAAATTTTGAATTTGAGCAAGGAATTCCTCTCATGTGACATGGGTATGAATCTATTGTAAGAACAATATGTATGAGTACATGTTTATAGAATATTCCTGCAGTTGTTTTAGAGTTCTGTGGACTTCAATTTTGTAAAATGATGCCAAATTATTTTTACTTGTTTTCTCAAGAGATTATCAATTATTTTTCTTTGAAGTGAAGAGACAGCTTTGCACAGTGGCAGTATCATAGCCAATGAGGTTTATCCGAGGTGCGATTATTGTTAATTGAAGTCAAGAAACAAATTGTAAATGGTTGGAAGCAATTAATTCTGGTAGGTGGTAGTTTGCAATAACCAGTAAGGATGAATGAAAATACTTATATATAGATAATGTTACAACTTTAAAATGCAAATGAAGTAAAAATGCATTTCAAAATGAACATTTTATAAATAGTTCAAAAATGAACATTATAAATTCTCTCCTTAAAATGTATTTCACTTTATAAACTCTCACTTCTTATTCTCAAGACATTAAACTGTGACATGCTTTTATTGGGAAGCAAAGAAAAATGTTCCACTTCACAATATTGAAAACATACAATTTTAAGTTTTGTTAAACAGTTTGTAATAGTTGTACTTAAATTTTTAGGCATAAATATATTTTCTTCATGATGCACTATGATAGATATATTATTTTAAAGGTAGTGGAATATCTGGGGTAAGTGATCTAACAGATTTGTTTTCATTAGAGCAAGCAACTTGCCCCTGTGTATCTAAACTTAGACTGAGTTTCATATCACAACATAATTTACCTTCTGTGCAGGAAAAGTAAAGGATGTTAGATTTCAAATCACAAAATAAGACAGTCCAATTTACTTCTGGTTCTCAGTGATATATTTAGTGTGGTTTATAACACCATGCATTCATGAAAGCTAGATGTTTATTCAAGAGTTCACATTTGTACCTTTTTTTTTCTTTAGCTTTATAGGTCTAAAATTTCCCTAAAGGACAAGTTTTTTTAAATACATGTTCATATGTGTTTTCTGCTGTAATCAATTTCTAAAGTGTATACACTGACAAGAACTGCACAAAGTGTGGTCATCAAACAAGGTATATCTCCTGAGAGGGGCTCCAGGCGGCTCAGCCAGTGCTACTGTTTGTGTTTCCCACACCGCAGGAGCCGTCAGGGGGATGCTAGGACTCCGGTATGCAGTGGGCTGGCTGTCAGGACCATGGGGTGGTGTGCAGTCCCCACCTGCAGCTTCTTTGAACCCTGGGTCATCAGCTTTCCAATCTCTGTGTGGTGAGGGAGAACTTGAACTTCCTGTATGACCCGATTTCCTTGAGTGAGGCAGCAGATCTCAAGCAGGCCTCTCGGCGTAGGGGTCTGGGTCAGTTTTCATGTTGCTAATCGTGCAGCAGCACAGGCTCGGTGTGTGAGAAGGAAGTGGTATTATTGACCTCACGGTTTTGGTGCAGGGTCTAGGGGCAGCATCCGGTGATGATCTTCTTACTGGTAGAGTCCTGGGGTGGCACAGAGACCAGCGGACAGACAGAAGGGGTGCAGAGGGGGCCAATCCAAAGTGGTCTATGTTGCAGTCCCCTAGGGATAAGGCATTAATCCATGATCACATGAATGGATTTATCCTGATCACTTCCTGCAGGGCCTCACCTGTTCTCACTGCTGAATTTCTCATCACTGGATTAACCGTGCCCATGAGTTTCAGAGGGGATAAACCATGTTTAATACAGAGCATGCAGGCTTGCAGGAGATCCCTAAATTTCCAGGTCTCCTCCCACCTAGTTTTGAGATTTAGCCCTTCTGCCCCTCATGTGGAAGAAGGCACCCTTTCTTAGGGCTTTCAAGGAAAGAAGGAAGGGACTTCAAGCTTTTTTTTCCTACTAGGATCACCTATTATTTTCATTGCTTGCAACCTCATCAGATTTTCTGAATCACAAACATGCATATTGCCTATTACCAAGAAAATCTTACAAGTTGTCATGTGACATGCTAGAAAGGACCCGTGTGTGTTAAATGTCCTTATGTACTTCTGGTGTCATGTCAGGGATTTTGTGCTTCAAAATGTTCCCAAGGTCATATGTTTATATTTGTTTTTGACAGGCAGAGTTAGACAGTGAGAGACAGAGAGAAAGGTCTTCCTTCCATTGGTTCACCCCCCAAATGGCTGCTATGGCTGGCGTGCTGCACTGATCCAAAGCCAGGAGCCAGGTGCTTCCTCCTGGTCTCCCATGCAGGTGCAGGGCCCAAGCACTTGGGCCATCCTCCTGCCTTCCTGGGCAGCAGCAGAGAGCTGGACTGGAAGAGGAGCAACTGGGAATAGAACTCGGGGCCCCAACCGGGACTAGAACCCAGGGTACTGGCGCTGCAGGCAGAGGATCAGCCAAGTGAGTCATGGTGCCAGCCTATGTACTTTTTTTAAGCAGTTCATAGTGAACAACATTTTCATTATTTTCAGTTCAGGAGAGCCAAAGTGTTATCTTGTAGTTTGTTTTTTTTTTTTTTTTTTTTTTTTTTTTTTTTAGAATAAGCTAAGAAAAATACTGTAGTACTTATAATATACAAATGAACTAAACTATTAGATATAAATTAAATGTTATATTTTTATGAAGATAAATGCCTAGTAATAAAAGCAAATTTTAAGTTTATTGATTTATAGAATTTCTCTTTTGGAAGGGAACCTTCAATATGAGCCAGTTTCATTCAAATTATAGTACTTTTTCACTTTTAAGCAATCTCTGGTGTTATTAAGATTTCTTCACTAAACTTACACATTAATAGAATTATCTTAAAATACATTATTAATTACTTAAATACATTAATATAACACATCGGAAAACAAGTCTTACTACCTGCTATTGATTATAGTTATCAGAAGTATTAAGATGTTGTCACAAATTTGAAACAAAAAATTGTTTTGTCTCTGAAGTGATTTTTCAGGAATAATGAATAATGGAAATCTATAAGAGATGTTTGGATAACATTTGCCTCATGGACAATTCATAAAAATATAATTATTTATCTCTATTTGTAGGTTTAATTTTGAAGTTATCATTTTTATGGCGATTGTGATAATACAAATGACCACAAACCAAATAATAAAATAATTGAAATTCCTATACTTTGAGAAAATGGATAGCTTCTCTGTTAATGTACCAAGCATAATTTTTCTATACTAATTTATTAGAAACATTTCAAAAATATTTCTTTCAATTTGGGGAGAGGTAAAGTAATGAAAAAAATCAAAATTTCTGAAAATTAAAGTATTTGCATTTAATTTGTTCATTTTCTGCCTCATCACCAATGTAGTTCTTTAATTGGATAGAAAAAAAGTAGATTCAGAATCTACATTTGTTGACCACTAATAACAGAGTAGGGCAGTGAAGCATCATTAGCCCAATGAAACTTACAGGATTTCAGTGGTGGGGAAATCAGGACTCTTTCTGAATTTTGTTAGGTAAATGTGTTCTCATTTTATGTGGAGCTGTCCACTTTTGGTATTTTTATTTTAATATATATTTTAAAGTTTCAGCAGAACTCAGCACTAGGAGTGTCTACCTTATTTTTTTGGGAAAAATCTGACTAATTTTTAAGAATGGGGCATCAATATTATTTCATTTTCTCAGTTTTGAATATAGTGTGTCATTCTGTGAAAACCACTTGCCAGTGTGCTTTTTGTTTAGTTTGGTTTTTAAGTGCAAACTTGAAAGTTTTACTTTTAAAAAGTGACCTTTATGTTTTTCCATATGATTGACAGAGCTTTTACCTAGTTATCTTCAGTGTATGACAATAAATCTATCCAATAAAGATTAACAAATGCATTAAAAGTGCAAATAATCACTATGGTATGCTTGCTGGTTTTATTTATGATGATGTATTGATCATCTCTGTCAGGTACTGTGATAGATATGTCTATTGGAAAATATAATTTCATTTCCCAAAAAGGCAAGCAAGTTAAAACCCTTCTGCAATTATGAAGTCATCCTCTGATAACTTACTGATTCATTTCTTGCTGTCAAAATCAAGAAACCAATTATCTGTTTGACTTGGAGATATTAGGTCCCTGTGGTACTATGAAGAAAATTATTTAGTGCCTTTCAGCTAGTGAAATGATGATTGGTGGGTCTGTTTGTTGAACAAACGGGGGGGGAGGGGAAGAGCACACATTAGCTATAAGGTTGTAGCTATCTCAGTGGAGGTAATCATTTCAGTCTTTGGAATTAATTCTAGAATTTAATGATAACTTTAAGTTTGTGTAAAAAGTGGTTAGTAAAAAAATTGTTTACCTTATTATATAAACATAAGACTATGTTTTAAAACCTTCTTTCCCAGCCAAGATACTCATTTTAATGCAAAATGGGAAAATATTCAATACAGTGTCTCCTTTTGGAGGCTTTCTACAAGTGAAAGCAGATTTGTGGGGGATGATTGGGTTTTGAGCAACTTCCTTGCTTCTAAGACAAAACCCAGATTGCCTTCGTCTGTCCCTAAAGTGCCAGACCCAAGCTACTTTTTTTTTTTATTTTTGACAGGCAGAGTGGACAGTGAGAGAGAGAGAGAGACAGAGAGAAAGGTCTTCCTTTGCCGTTGGTTCACCCTCCAATGGCCGCCGCTGCAGCCGGCGGACCGTGCTGATCCGATGGCAGGAGCCAGGATCCAGGTGCTTTTCCTGGTCTCCCATGGGGTGCAGGGCCCAAGCACCTGGGCCATCCTCCACTGCACTCCCTGGCCATAGCAGAGAGCTGGCCTGGAAGAGGGGCAACCGGGACAGAATCCGGCGCCCCGACCGGGACTAGAACCCGGTGTGCCGGCGCCGCAAGGTGGAGGATTAGCCTATTGAGCCATGGCGCCGGCCCCCAAGCTACTTTTAAGAAGCTACTGTACTCCACCTGCCTTGGATGAAGCAAGCAGCCCCTTTGCTACCAGAATTCCCCAGAAACAGCATGGGCATTTTCCATGGTAGAGAGCAGCCCTTGTGAGTTCTGCAACTGCAGGAGCTCTGGAGCTCTACTTGCTTGCTCTGTATGATATAGAGAAATTCTCATGGCCTCATATGGCTAGTAACCAGTAGCATCTCATACAGAATTCCAGAGTACCAGAACTAAAGAGGCCTCTTCTGAAACTCTTGGCACATGGTGCTGGAAGGCAGGACAGTGCATCATTTTTGCATGCCTTGTAGGCACAAAGGAAAGTTCTCTCCAATATCTGAAGCTCTAGGATTGCTGCTGCTGGTGTTATAAACCCTGGAATAACACTCATCTGTGGGAGTTATACAGTCCTATCTTTGCATGCTTCAGGCTGGAATTCAATCCCTGGAATAATTGGCAGTCAACCTGAGAGACCTGGATAAGGACCCCACTGTATCCTGTATCTCCAGGGCTGTCACTCTGTGTACTGTATTTCAGAGAGTCATGTAAATACACCTAGACCCTAGGGAATGGAACCTATAAGCATTACAGTGCTCCAGACCCAGACCTGCTGATACACAACCCTCAGCATAAACTGTATTCACCCTGTAGGACTCAGGGAATGTCTCCTTAACATTTCCCAGACTTGGGACTTGAACTCATGATGCTAAATTTCTGGATATTAGTCAGGCTAACATATCAGGACCTGGGGGATGTCTTATCCACATAGTATAGTAAAAAGGCCATAAATTTTGCTGCCACAAGCACCAGAAATATTCATATTTGCCTGGTAGAAAAGGGTAGCATGACCAGAAATGTGGATACAGACATCACAAACCCCAGTATGACTGACAACTCTAGGGACTAAGAACCTATGGAAGCTCATGCCACTTCAAAGTCATACTGTAACATCCACAAAAGGCTGAAGTACAGAAACCTGTGGCACATGTAGACAATGCTGACACTGATTACTAATGAAGAAATCAAGTCTCAAAAACTTCAAAAGATTGAAATCATACCATGTACCTACCTTCTCAGACTGAAATCAATCAAACTAGACATCAATAATAATAAAAAAAGGGCACTGGAAAGTTCACAGGTACATGAAAATTAAACAACATGATGACCAATGTATCATTTTAAAAAATTAAAAAGAGGTCAGAAAATTTCTTAAATGAATATGAAAATACAACATATCAAAGCATAGAACACAGCAAAAGCAGTATTAAGAGGAAACTTTATAATGACAAGTGTTTACACTTAAATTTGAAAGATCTTAAATAAATGGTCTAATGCTGCATCTCAAAAACCCAGAAAAAGTGGCCAGCACTGTGGTGCAGTGGTTTAACACCCTGGCCTGAAGTGCTGGCATCCCATATGGGCACTGGTTGGAGACCCGGCTGCTCCACTTTCTATCCAGCTCTTCTTCTTCTTCTTCTTCTTCTTCTTCTTCTTCTTCTTCTGGACAGGCAGAGTTAGACAGTGAGAGAGAGAGAGACAGAGACAGTTATAGACAATGAGAGAGAGACAGAAAGGTCTTCCTTCTGTTGGTTCACTCCCCTATTGGCTGCCACAACTGGCACTGTGCCAATCTGAAGCCAGGAGCCAGGTGCTTCCTCCTGGTCTCCCATGCAGGTGCAGGGACCCAAGCACTTGGGTCATCCTCCATTACCCTCCCAGGCCACAGCAGAGAGCTGGACTGGAAGAGGAGCAACTTGGGCTAGTACCCGGTGCCCCAACCGGGACTAGAACCTGAGGTGCCAGCACTGCAGGTGGAGGATTAGCCAAGTGAGCCATGGTGCTGGCCTCTATCCAGCTCTTTGCTATGGCCTGAGAAAGCAGTAGAAGATGGCCCAAGTCCTTGGTAACCTGCACCTATGTGGGAGACCTGGAAGAAGCTCCTGGCTTCAGATTGGCACAGCACTGATCGTTATGGCCAACTGGGGAATGAACCAGTGAATGGAAGACCTCTCTCTCTGCCTCTTCTCTCTGACTTTCAAAAAAAAAATCTCTGACTTTCAAAAAAAAAAATAAATCTTTAAAAAAAAGCACAGAAAAAGAAAAACAAGCCATAGGCAAAAATTAGCAGGGCACAAGAAAAAGTAAATATAAGAACAGTCATAAATGAAATTGAAACTAAACGAATATTAGAGATATAAAACAAATAGCTGGTTCTTTAAGAAGATAAAGAAAATAGAAAAGCCTTTATCCAGAGTAACAAAAGAAAGAAGAAAAAACCTCAATAAATAAAATTTGAGAAGAAAAGTAGACGTTACAATTGATACTACAGAATATGATGGGTCATAAAAAGCTGCTATGAACTGTGTGTTAACAAATTAAAAGCCTCAAATAAATTCCTGAATATGTGTAACATATTAAGCTTAAACAAGGAAGATATAGAAAATATAAGTAGGCCATAGGAAGAAATACTACTGAAGTAGTAATTAATAAAAGTTTCCCAACAAAGAAAACCCTAAATTCTATAAAACATTTAAGAAGGAATAACTCAAATACTCTTCAAATTATTGCAAAATATTTTAGAGTATACAAAACTGTAAGGGGCCAGCACTGTGGCAGAAGCAGGTAAAGCCCCGGCCTGAATGCCAGCATCCCACGTGGGTGCCAATTTGAAAATTTGGAGCCTGGCAGCTCCACTTCAGATCCAGCTCTCTTCTAATGGCCTTGGAAAGCAGTAGAAGATGGCCCAAGTCCTTGGACCCCTGCACCCATGACGAAAACCCAGAAGAAGCTCCTGGCTCCTGTCTTAGGATTTGCTCATCCCTGGCCTTTGCAGCCATTTGGGAAGTAAACCAATGGATGAAAGACTCTTTCTCTCTTGCTCACTCTTGCTTTTGCTGTTTCTCTTACCCCTCCTCCACTTCTGTGTAACTGCCTTTCAAGTAAATAAATATTTTTTTAAAAAGAAAACTATAAAATACTTTTCAGAAAGCTGGCATTACCAATACCAAAACCAAAGACACAACACAAAAAATAAAACTACAGACCAGTATGCTTCATGAACATAAATGCAGAAGTTTTCAACAAAACATTAGTAAACCAAATCCAAAGCTACACCAGTGATTATACATAACAGTAAGTTTGGTTTCATCTAAAGATGCAAGGGTGAGTCAACATTTGAAAATCAAAAACCTCATAAATCACATCAACAGAATGAGGGAAAAATCATGTAAGCATTTTAACAGACACAGAAAGCAGTTGATAAAATCGAATATCTCTATAATAAAAAAAAATCCTCTACAAATTAGATTAAAAAGAACACATCTCAAAATTATAAAGCCTTTATAAGACAGACCAACAGCTACTTTTATACTGAAAAGTATAAAGCAGAAATCACTCTTTTCAAATATGGAATAGTAGAAAAATGTCCATTTTTCACCATTCTTATTCAGTATATTGTTGGAAGTACTCGCAAGAACATTTTGGGAGGGAAAATAAATAAGGTAATTAAAATTGCAAAGTAGTAATTCAAAATAGCCATATTTGGGACCAGCTCTGTGGCATCATGGGTAAAGCCACCGCCTGCAGCATGAGTATCCCATATGGTCACCAGTTGGATTCTTGGATACTCCACTCATGATCCACCTCTCTACTGATGCACCTGGGAAAGCAGCAGAGGACGGACCAAGTGCTTGGGCCCCTGAACCTATGTGGGAGACTTGGATAAATCTCTAGCTCCTGGCTTCAGACTGACCCAGGCCTGGTTGTTGCAGCCATTTGGGGAGTGAACAAATAGATGGAATATTTCTCTTTCTATGCCTTGCCCTCTCTGTAATTGCCTTTCAAATAAACTTTTAAAATTAACATTTGCAAATTTCATGATGTTGTACCTGGATGAAAACCAAGCACTACAGCAAAAAGCTGTTACAATTCATAAATCAGTTCAGTGAAATCAGTTACAAAGGGAGCAAACCAAAACAGTAGGATTTTTATGTACCAACAATGATCTCAATGAAAGAGACGTCAGGTTTGAAATCCCATTCACAATATCACAAACACAATCCAATATTTAGGAATAAATTTAACCAAAGAAATGAAAGATCTCTACAATAAAATTTATAAAATATTGATGAAAGAAATCATCAAGGACATAAAAATGTGAAGATATTTCTTGCTCATGGATTGTAAGATTATCATTAAGAATCTATAGTATCTTAAGTATGCATTCAGTGTAATCCCTGTCAATATACCAATGACATTCTTTATAGAAGTAGAAAAACAATCCAAAAATATGTATGAAAAAAATACCCAGAATAGCAAAGTAAACTTGAGCGAAAAAGCAAAAACAAAAACATGCTAGACAGACACAGAAAGACTAATACCACAGGTTCTCCTTTTTATGTGGGAGCTAAAATCACCAAAAAGAAATGCCTGTATCAATTTTGATGAAAATACAATGTTTTCTCAAACTTTGTTTAAAATCTTTGTCAAACAAACTGATAGGAATTATGTACTACTGTATATTTTTTAAATAACACTTGAAGATATTACATAGATTAGTCCTTCCTTGTTTCATTTCTCATATGGGTATTCATTTTCTAGTCTGTCTGTGTCCTTTAAAATTGTTTCCTATTTGTGTCTTCTTTGTACATAGCAATTCTGTTGATTAGATGGATAGATATGTCTCATTTAAAATAATTTTTAATTTTTTTCTATTAATTTGAAAGGCAGAGTTACAGAGAGAGAGAGAAAGAGGAGAGAGAGAGAGAGAGAGAGAGAATCTTCCATCTACTGCTTCAATCTCCAAATGGCTACAACAACTAAACTAGGCCAGGCCAGAGCCAGCCAGAAACCAGGAACTTCTTCTGGTCTCCCACATGGGTTCAAGGGTCCAAGAACATGGGGCATCTTCCACAGCTTTCCCAGGCTATTAGCAGGGAGCTGGATCCGAAATGCAGATACCAGAACTCAAACTGGTACCCATTTGGAATGCTGGCTTTGTAGGCAGTAGCTTTACATGCTATGCCATAATGCCAAGCCCTATATTGATCTTGTACCTAGCAATCTGTGTCATTTCATTTTTCAATAAAGGTCGAGGCATCATAGTACCTGATTCAAAGCATATTACAAAGTTTCAGTAATAATATAAAATTGTCAAATAGACCAATGGAAGAAAATAAAATGTCCAGAAATCACTTCATGTGCATTCAGGCAACTGATTTTTGACCAAAGTTCCATAGAATGTACATTTAAAAAGGGGTAGTCTTTTCAATAAACAGTTCTTCAAAACTAAAGTGTGTGTGTGTGTGGTATTAACCTCTCATTATATATAAAATCTACTCAAGGTGGATCAAAAACCTAAATTTAAGATTTTAATCTCTGGCTCTGAACTTTCTGAAAGAAAATATAGGGGGAAACTCTCCAAGATATTTGTGTAACATGATGACTTCTTGGATAAGACCCCCAAAACACTGACAAATGTAGAACTAGACAAATGAATTTATATCAAACTCAGAAGCTTCTGCACAGCAAAAGAAGCAATCAGGGAGTTAAGAGAAGTCTGAAAAATTGGGAGAAAATATTTGCAAGCTCCAACAAAGGGTTAATATGAGAGTACATATGTAACTCAAAAATCAATCCAGTTTAAAAATGAGCAAAGAGGGGCTGGCACTGTGGCACAGCAGGTTAATGCCCTGGCCTGAAGTGCCGGCATCCTATATGGATATCAGTTTGAGACCCAGCTGCTCCATTTCCAATCCAGCTCTCTGCTATTAGCTGGGAAAGCAGTGGAAGATGACCCAAGTCCTTGGGCCCCTGCACACATGTGAGAGACCTAGAGGAAGCTCCTGGCTCCTGGCTTTGGATTGGCACAGCTCCAGCCATTGTGGCCAATTGGGGAGTGAACCATTGGATGGAGGACCTCTCTCTCTCTCTCTGACTCCCTGCCTCTCCTCTCTCTGTGTAACTCAGACTTTCAAATAAATAAATACATATTTAAAAAATGAGCAAAGGACCTGAATAGACAGTTCTTAAAAGTGTAAATGCAAATGATCAACACACACACTCACACATACACACATATATATGCTCAATAATGTTAGCTATCAGGGAAGTGCAAATTAATATCACTTCACCCTTATCACAATGATTATTATCAAAAAGGAGAGAGCATTAATATGCTGGTGAGGATATAGAAAAAGTAGAATTTTATACACTGTTATCAGGAGTGTACTTTATACAGTCACTATTGAAAACAATATTGAGATGTCCTAGAAATCTAGAAATAGAATTTCCATATGATCCAATGATACCAACACTGAGTATTACCCAAAATATTTAAACTCATTGTATCAAAGAGATTCTGCTCCACCATGTTTATAGCAGAACTGTTCACAATAACAAAAATATGGAATCAACCAAATATGCTTAATAAGATGAATGGATAAAGAAAATGGGATATATATTCACAATGAACTATTATTCAACTATAAAAAGAATGAAGTCCTGTCATTTGTAGTAAAATAGATGCTACAAATAGAGAACATAACATTGAGTGAAATAAGCCAGACTCAGAGACACAAAAACTGCTTGTTCTCCTTTGCATGTGGAAGTTAATATTAAAAGAAAAACTTATTCTAAACACAGAATGTTAATTGACAGACTCTGGGCTGGGTGGAAGAGATAAAAGAAATTTGGATTAAAAAGTTTAGAACTGTAACTGTGGTTCATTAATTGTGATAAGTATATAAGTATAATGATATGAGATATTATTAGGGGATAAGGGGCCAGAGGTATGGGGAAATTTGTAATGTACCACAAAAATCTTGAGGGAAAGATGTCTATATCTGGAAATATTCTATTAGAACCTTTAAAAATAAAAGATAAAGTTAAAATTCCATAAAGTCCAGAAAAAGTAAAAAAAAAACTTGAAAATGATGAATTATCAAATGAGTCTAAGATATTTCTAAAAATATGTGTAAAATATGGTAGCCAGGAACATTTGTAGTATTGTGATGGAGTTGGGGACCTCATAATAACAACCAAGATGGCCATGGGATTCTACTGCTAAGATTGACTTGCACTAGGATGTTAATATACAGGTATTAGTATTAACTACAATTTATAAAACAGATAAAAAAGCATGCAGATGATATGAAATAAATAAATGATGATCACTTTGAAAGATGTGAGCAATTTTGTAAGAGCAATATAGAGTGACCAACAGATATAAATGAAATTGCTGAAAACTAAATAATTACAATATATTAAGAAGGAATATAAATCAAAAATTTTCACAAAATTTAGAAATCCACATCAAAAACCATTATAACCATGAAGGAAAAGTGTCAGTAACTTGAATTAAACTATTGACACTTTCAGAAATCAAAGATAAATGTCATAGTTCTGGAAAAATTCATAATTGCCATCAAATATGATACTTGGAAAGGGAGAATGACCAAATTTGCCAAAGAAGTCTCTGAAAAATTGTATACATGAAAATTGTCAGAAAAACTTATGCAATTTTGTGGCCAATGAAAGTTTCTTTAAAAACAAAACACAACCCTGTTGGAATAAGATTGAAGTTGGCAAACTCAAAAGGCTTCCATAGCCTTGGCAACTCATGACTAGAGCCTAGGGAGATTACTGATGCCATAAACAAGAGTGTCAAATTGTTAAGTCAACAACAAGAGTCACTGTGTACTTACTTCTCATGTGGGATCTGTCCTTAATGTGTTGTTCAATGTGAAGTAATGCTATAACTGGTACTGAAACAATATTTTACACTGTGTGTTTCTGTGTGGGTGCAAACAGATGAAATCTTTACTTAATATATACTAAATCGATCTTCTGTATATAAAGATAATTGAAAATGAATCTTGGCTGGTGCCATGGCTCAATAGGCTAATCCTCTGCCTTGTGGCGCCAGCACACCAGGTTCTTGTCTTGGGCAGGGCGCCAGATTCTGTCCCAGTTGCCCCTCTTCCAGGCCAGCTCTCTGCTATGGCCCAGGAGTGCAGTGGGGGATGGCCCAAATGCTTGGGCCCTGCACCCCATGGGAGACCAGGAAAAGCACCTGGCTCCTGCCTTCGGATCAGCCCAGTGTGCCAGCCACAGTACGCCAGCCACGGCAGCCATTGGAGGCTGAACCAATGGCAAAAGGAAGACCTTTCTCTCTGTCTCTCTCTCTCACTGTCCACTCTGCCTGTCAAAAAAATCAATTTCTGTTCACAATTGATCGTAATGATAGGACTAAGAACCAAAGGGATCACATAAACAAGAATAGTGTCTGCAAATACTAGCTGATAGAATCAAAAAGGGAGAGAATGATCCAACATGGGAAGTGAGATACACAGCAGACCCATAGAATGGCAGATGTCCTAAACAGCACTCTGGCCTCAGAATCAGCCCTTAAGGCATGTGGATCCGGCTGAAATGCCCATGAGAGTATTTCAGGCATGGAAAGCCAAAACACTCTGGGGGGGGAAAAAAAACCTAAATGAAAGATCTCCACGAGTGAGATCCCAGCAGAAAGAACGGGTCATCAAAGAAGGAGGTACCTTTCTCTGAAGGGAGGAGAGAACTTCCACTTTGACTCTGACCTTGTCTAAATATGATCAGAGTTGGTGAACTCAAAAGGCTCTTCCATAGCCTTGGCAGCTCATGACAAGAGCCTAGGGTGATTACTGATGCCATAAACAAGAGTGTCAATTTGTTAAGTCAACAGCAGGAGTCACTGTGCACTTACTCCTCATGTAGGATCTCTGTCCTTAGTGTGCTGTACATTGTGATTTAATGCTATAACTAGTACTCATACAGTATTTTTCACTTTATGTTTCTGTGTGGGAGCAAACTGTTGAAATCTTTACTTAATGTATGCTAAACTCATCTTCTGTATATAAAGAGAATTGAAAATGAATCTTGATGTGAATGGAAGGGGAGAGGGAGTGGGAAAGGGGAGGGTTGCGGGTTGGAGGGACGTTATGGGGGGGAAGCCATTGTAATCCATATTCTGTACTTTGAAAATTTATATTCATTAAATAAAAGTTAAAAAACATTTAAAAAAAAAGAAAGGAAATGAATCTTGATGTGAACGGAATGGGAGAGGGAGCAGGAGATGGGAGGGGTGCAAGTGGGAGGGAAATTATGGGGGGGGAAGCCATTGTAATCCATAAACTGTACTTTGGAAATTTATATTTACTAAATAAAAGTTTTAAAAATTACAACTAAGATGGCCTCAAGTTCACAGTGGTTAGATTAGCTTTAAATGGGATACCAAGGATACATGTAGGTGATATAAGCTCAAACACACACACAAAAAATAAATACATAAAAAGAGGATCCAGGTGTTATGAAATAAAATAAACTGGCCGATGCCAGGGCTCACTAGGCTAATCCTCCGCCTTGCGGCACCAGCACACCGGGTTCTAGTACCGGTCTAGGTGCCGGATTCTGTCCCAGTTGCCCCTCTTCCAGGCCAGCTCTCTGCTGTGGCCAGGGAGTGCAAGTGGAGGATGGCCCAAGTGCTTGGGCCCTGCACCCCATGGGAGACCAGGATAAGTACCTGGCTCCTGCCATCGGATCAGTGCGGTGCACCAGCTGCAGCGCGCCAGCCGTGGTGGCCAGTGGAGGGTGAACCAACGGCAAAGGAAGACCTTTCTGTCTCTCTCTCTCCCACTGTCCACTCTGCCTGTCAAAAAAAAAAAAAAAAAAAAAAAAAAAAGAGAGAAAGAAAATACACTGTGACCAGGGTAAGTAACAATTATTTTCTAGAAGTAGTAGCAGAATGACAAGCAAATATGAGGGAAATTACTGGAAATGATAACAATTACCTTAAAAAGGAAAATGAAATTATTTTCACAAAATGTAAATCAAATGAAGATCATACACTTATCAGAGAAATCTTTAAAATAGATGGATTTTTAACTCATTCTATTGAAACTTTCATATATTAATGGGAAGTTTAGAATTTCATGAAATATAGAAAAGAACCTGAAAGGAGCCTAAAAAAGTACCTGAAAAGAGTGACTATCATGTGGGTCTAAAATGTCTCTGAAAACATGTGTGCATGACGGTTGCTAGCACAACTTATAGAATTTTGATGGAGTTCATGACCTCATAATGAACACTTAACCAACATGGCCATGAATTCACAGTGGCAGGTCTGGAATACACTGGGATATTAAAGAAAAATACAGGTGATGGTAATCTTAAAGACAGTAATAAAAACATGTTGGATTTTTATGAAATAAAGTGATTACTGTGAGTAGAAATGAGCAATTCAGTAGGAGCCATAATAGTCAGGCAATGAGATAATGGGAAAGCTAGTGAAAAGTAGACTATTATAATACATTAAAAAAGAAATATTTTTTAAAAAACAATAAAATTATAAGTCAAAGATTGTGCTGCTTATTAGAATTAGCTCAAAATATGTTAACTTTTAAATCTAGTGAAATTTAAAGTTCCGTAACAATCAAGAAATGTACTAAGTATATTACCTGGTACTTGTGAATGACTACATTGGACAAAGATAGCCCTGAAAAATTTTGTATATGAACTTCATCAGGACAACTTATAGAACTCTGAGGAAGCTGATGACTCAGCTTCACAGTGTAAGTACTGCCTTCAGTTAAGATACTAAAGATGCTCATAAGTGATATGCCTAAATTCAAAGAAAAGAAAGTTTAAAAGTGATACACACCTTACAATATAAAATATATTGTCATTACTGTGAAAAGAAATCAGTAGTTTGGTCAGAACAATAATAAAATGACAGAGATAAAAGGGAAATTGCTGAGAAGTAGATCATTATAATTAGATTTAAAAAACAACCTTTTCTGTAAATGTAAATTAAAGATGGTATCAATTAAGGAAATCTGAAAATTTGCCAGTATTTGTAACTAGTCTTTCACAGCTTTTTTTTTTTAAAGATTCATTTATTTACTTGAAAGAGTTACACAGAGAAAGAAGGAGAGTCCGAGAGAGAGAGAGACAGAGAGAGAGGTCTTCCATCCACTGGTTAACTCCCCATTTGGCCACAATGGCCAGAGTTGCGCCAATCCGAAATGAGGAGCCAGGAACTTCTTTTGGGTTTCCCATGTGGGCCATCTTCTACTGCTTTTGCAGGCCATAGCAGAGAGCCGGATCGGAGGAGGAGTAGCCTGGACTGGAACCTGCAGCCATATGGGATGCTGGCACTGCAGGTGGTGGCTTTACCCACTATACCACAGCGCCGGCCCCTGCCACAGCTTTTAAAGCCCAAAGATGGGGCTTGGCAGTGAGGTCTTCAGCAGAGAACTCCAGACACATTAACCTTTCCTTGGCTGTGTTGGAATCGCTTTAAGGAGACATCAATGACTCTGCCAAGTATGAGATGTTTACATTTCAGAATGGAGGTGTTCAAACTTTATGCAAATACCCCGAGATTGTCCTGCAATTCAAAATGCAGCTGCTGACAGGGAGGCAAGTCCTCTGTGACTTCAGGCAGACAAAGGAGAGTGGAAACACGGTGTCCATTAAGGCTCTGAAATTCTGTCAATATCAATTATTCAACAACAGTTTCTTTTTTCCTATATAATTTGGACAGTTCTCATGCCAGCTATTACTTTTGCAAACTATCAATTTTTGACCCTCCTCCTTTTCAAGTAGAGATTCTCAGAGGAGAGTATTTGCATATTTAGGAATCACAAGCTCTGTTGCCAGGTGAAGTTCTGGTTACCCATAGGATGTGCAGCTTTTGCAGTAGTCTACATTTTTGAATGCATATTTATTTTTCAGCTTACAAAAGCGAAATATCAATCAAGTGTGCATGACCCAAATAGTGAGTACGTGTTCATAGCAGCAGTGAACACAGCTAAAAAATATGCACTGACAGAACTCTCAGGCACCTGGGCATGGCACACATTGGTCGGGTCCCCTCAACTTGAAGTGAGAGTCCCTTGTTTCCTCGACTAGAGTCCGACTTGACTTGATTGGACCACATCCATCTCCTGCTCATGTTTTGTTCATTCTGTGACTCTAAAAGCCAGCAGGATTTGCACAGACTTCCTTGGTGCTGCTTCTTTCTCAGAACAAACACCTTCTTGCAACTAGCTTTATAGAAAGTCCATCTCATATGCACTCAACAAACAGACCTCACTGGGAAGAAATCCTTTTGTCTAGGCCTACTTTTAGCAATGCAGTAAAACAACTCTTTTATTTTTTTCTTTAAAGCAGCCATTTTTTTTCTTTAAAGCACATCCAGCACTGTGCTGTAGCAGATAAAGCCGCCACCTGCAATGCCAGCATCCCATATGGGTTCTGGTTCAAGTCCTGGCTGCTCCATTTCCAGTCCAGCTCTCTGCTATGGGCTGGAAAAGCAGTAGAAACTGGTTCAAGTCCTGAGCCTCTAAACCCATGTAGGAGACCTGGAAGAAGCTCCTGGATCCTGGCTTTGGATCAGCTCAGCTCTGGCCATTGCGGCCATCTGGGGAGAGAACCAGCGGATGGAAGACCTCTCTCTCTTTCTCTCTCTCTCTCTCTCTCTCTTTCCCTCTCTCTCTCTCTGCCTCTGCCTCTCTGTAACTCTGCCTTTCAAATAAGTAAATAAATCTTTCTTAAAAATACTATCAGGAACGTTCAGATACTTAGTAAAAATCTGATCGAGTTTTTAGGTTAATCAATTCTCCTTGATTTTGATTCCGTTACTTGAGCTCTGGGCAAAAACAGAGAGTAGGGAGATATTAAATCAAGTAAAGCTGTAGAAGGGCTTCTAAAGAGGAGAAAAGATTACATGGATAAAATAATCTGATGAAAATCTTCCTGATAACTATGATTTTTGTCTGACTTTAGTACTTTCTCACTGAAGTATGGACAGGGCCAAGAATAAAGCATTGATTTACTGGCCCTAGAGCCAGAGATAATAATCTGAGGATCAAAAGAAATTAGCAATGTTTTTTCCCAACACCAAACTTTTCTATTCTTTCAAGATCACCATTTTCCAACACACACACACACACACACACATACACACACACACACACTCATTAGGCTGAAAAAGAAAAACTTCTTTATTATAAAGAAACTTTACTGTTGACATTCAGAATGTCTTTTAATTTATTCTATGGGGCTTCCCATGTCTGTTCATGAAATTTAGGGTAGAGTTGATGTTTTTCTTCACTAACAGGTAATCAAAATACACCTTTGGCACATCTAATCTTAGTAAAATAATAAAAACTTTCAATAATCAAAATTATAGCTACCTTTTTTTCCCAATTCAATCCTAATGTAGGTTGACCATTTACAGGAGAAATAGGATGTGACAGGTACCTGCAGATAATCTGATTTAGTTAAGCTCTCTCTTCACTTATTATGCTAGAAAAGATGGTAATTCACTTGACTTTTGGCATCACTGACACTTTCTAGTCAGGTATATGGGTCTAAGACAATCTGTATCATCTCTCCTGTGCACATGGACCACCTCTGTTCCATGACATAAACTTAAGCAACAATTGTTCTTACAAACTCTAAGAATACAGGTCACTTAAAAAAGCCATCTCTTTGTCATTCCACTTTCAAAACATGTGGCCAATCAGTCTTGGGCATGAGTCAGATTCAAGTCCAACATGGCAGGAGTCACTATTTATGCTCCCCAGATAATCTTCTGAAAGCCCCTCTCTCCTGATCATATGAAGGGAGTTGCATCCTGACTCCTTCCCCTTGAAAGTGTGATAGGACACTTAGCACAGTAGCTAGTCTCTGTTTTTGTTTTTGTTTTTATTGACAGGAAGACCAGTCTGTTCCCTGACTCATACACTCCCAATCCTTTATAAACTAGACATGGTTAAATATCTTGAAAATCATGTAACTCATTTCCCCCTCCTCCTCATGTAAGAACTAGATCATGTTTTATTCTCTCACCTTCAAATCCTTTGTCTAGGGCCTCAGCTAACATAAATAAGGAGTCTCATTTTAAGATTCTGTCTCATGTGGTTCCAAAACTGCCTCGAGCTTATCCTATCAGCAGATGATTTCAAGATATTTACAGCTGAAGTGAGATCACCATTTGACCTGTATTCACCTATCTCCATGCTTTTATTGGCAGCCATATGCTCATCTTTATAACAATTAAAAATGTGGTGGAGTTGATGATTTTCATGTAGCAGGGATAAAGGCTCAAATCCCAAGAAAACAGATATGCTACTCTTTTCACAAAACCAATAATCTTTCTTCCACAGAGGACTCTCCTTAGAGAATCTACAGGTCAAGAAGAACTCAAGGAGAGGGATATCTGCCTTTCTGGTAATACTATCTTAGGGAACTCATAGGCTATTAAGAAATAATTAACATCAGATAGGTCAAATAATAGATTTTCCATCAAAGAAGATAGTGGCTCCCAGAAAGCCCCAAATAAAGTGACTCTATGTAGAATGAAAATCAGGAGCTGATTTTAAATCAATGGTTTTGTAATACGGAGAAACAATCTAAAATAGAGTCTGCTGGGTTTGAAAATCTCTAGAACTCTGAATTGTGCTTAATGAGAATCAGGCTTTGACTTCCACAGCATTTGGGTTTGAAATTCCTCTTGAATATCAGAAATCTTAGTATTTCAACATGACCCATTTCCACGAGCATCAGAAACACACTAGCTACAACACTGTGGAATGTTTTCCCTGTAATTTGCTGTTTTAACATGTTTTTGCTTGGCATTTTCAAATTTTACTATTTCTTTTGCCATTAACTATTTCTAGGGTAGCTTTATGAATTTAAGTTTTGGTATTTGTGCAAGATTTACCTGGTAAGAAAGAATAATTTCTAAAAATTACATTTTAATAAATCTTATCAAAGTTCAGAATATGTTAGGATGAAACCATGCACAGTTTACTTTGTGGGTGATACTTTTCCTTCATACCCACAGAAAGAACTATATAAACTACACAGATTTGCATTCAGAGGGCATGTTAAAACTAAGAGGTAGAATTGACTTAAAATTCTTGGTGGAAGTCAAACCTTTATCATGTAAACATATTTTCCTGTGTAATTTCATGAAAGCTCATTTATTTATCTTGCTAATACTACAGTCCAATATAACTTTATTTCTAAATTCATTTTTACAAGCTATAGCTTTTTGCAAAGATAATAGTAGGAAAGCATTTATAAACCATTGATTTTCATAAATTGGCCCCAATCAGATGTTTAGTAGGCATAGTATTATCTCCAGTTTTTACACTCTTTAAAAAAAAAGCACTGGAAACTTTCATTTTGTTAATATTAAAAAAGGCCAATTTATTAGATTCTGTGTCCTATGGTATTTTGGTTCTAACTTCCCTCCTTGTGTGTGTATATTTGAGTGTGTGTTCATGAGTATAAAGAAATCATTATTTTTTCAGTAAATGAATTTCTGGCCTGAATGCATTTTAGTCCACTTGCTATAATTCAATTTACTTCCTTCTAAAAATAATGCCTCAGTTGCAACCATCTCCTCCTTAAAATCTTCATGCAAGCAAGCTTAGTTAATAAATACAGATTAATATAGCTGAATACCAATTCCCACCTTAAGCCCTCTTTCTTGGAATATTATCATCAGATTGGTTTATGGAGAGAAGAAAACAACAATAAGGTTGGAAGTGTTGGAGACAGTGGTAAAATAGCAATAAAAATAATTATATAAAAATGCTAAAGATATAACATCTGTTTTTTGCTTAGCCCACTGAGCTTGACAGTTCCTGATTTATGCTGTAGTCCATGTTTGAACAGATATGAAAAAGGGAAAGGTAAAAGAATGTCTATGTGAGATTATTAAATAGTGCAGGAAAAATAAGAGCCGTTATTACCCTGGCAAGAAAAAGAGAAACTCAGTGAAATTTCTTTCCACAAATTTGCCTTTGTGATCTGCAAGGTGCTGTTCCTCTGCTTACATTCTGTTACTCTGGCAATGCGCTCCTGTGAAATAAAGATTATTAAAGTGCATATGATTATTTTGCTGCTGAGTGAATAAGACAAGCTGCTTCTGAAATGCCTTATCAGAGAAATTCAATTTTAGACCCAATTGTGCTTTTGCCTCCTTCTAGCTTTCTCCTCCCTCCCCTCACTTCAAATAAAGCCATCATCTCCATGGTTACTACATGATATTTTGTTACTCATTGACACCCTGAGTATTTTAAGCTTTCTTTTAATTTCATGAACCCATTTTCCCATTTTATTATAGCTTTAGTCTATTTTTCAGCTATATACTATCTGTTTGGAAATCAGAATGCAATGTGTCTTTGACTTGATTTTTAGTATATAGTAGTAATAAAAGTAATGGGTTCTGAATTAAATATAAATACATATATTATCCATTGGATATGCAATATTTGAGCAAAGGATGAGACAAAGAGCTTAGATATGGCATAAGGTATATAATGTGTACATATTTTCCTGTGTAATTTTATGAAAGTTCATTTATCTTGCTAATACTACAACCCAATATTACTTTATTTCTAAGTTCATTATCTTTTTGCAAAGATAATGGTAGGAAAACACTTATAAAACATAGATTTTCATAAATTGGCTCCAATCATATGTTCAGTAGGCATTTTCTTGTTGCCAGTTTTCACTCACTTTTAACCAATCTTTAGTCTCTTGGGTGTTCCCCATCCTGTACCACCCTAAGGTGACATTATAGAGATGGGAAGTTCTATAGTTACATTGATAGTCACACTTTTGTTGCCTGATACCTCTACATTTCTATTCAGTTATGTAAGATAGTAGAGAAAAGATTCTCACAAGTCTTAAAATTATTTAATACCAAACTTCATGAGGTTCTCTATTATTAGCCAATTTCCTGAAGAGAGAGTGATAATAGTTTTGCTAGCATTATCTATTGATTTTACAGGAACCTATAGTTTTAGCATGTACACAGTCCAAGCAAAGGCTAAGCAAACACAAATTGGCAATGGTTAGTGTGCATTGTTTTCATGCTATCTGCATGCTGATCTAAGTTTCTCACCTAAACTAGTTTACATCATTATTACATCTAGTTGCCTAAGCTGTATTGCACTACATGAAAGGGAAGATAAAAGAGCAGCTGAAAGAGATAGAAGGAAGAATCAAAGAACATAAAACACAAAGTCTTGTATTGAGAAGCTGCACCAATTAACTCCAAATTACTGCGGAAGTCAGAAAAGAGGAGCCTTCAAGGAAAAATATCTGTTGCTGCACTGCATCTTGTTTTAGTGGGGTGTTGTCACTCATGTAACTTGCAGTTAAAGCCATCCCCTTTTAAGAACTATGTCTTTTAATCTCTGCTCTTCCCCCTATAGTTTAATTAAAAGACAATGAACCTTTTAAAGTAGTCAAATGGGAAATATAAAATAGCACCATTTTATCAAGTCTTAAGATATTCCTATTCTCAAAGCATGAGAAGAATCCAAAAAATCATACTTGGCACTTTATTATATTCCAGTTACTCTGTGCCATCTCTTCATCAGGGTTCTTGGCTGGAATAGCTAATTGAAATCATAAATGCAATTCAATCTCAGACTGAGTCCAAAATTTTTAAAACAATGGTTAAACTATACCAATCTGATGTATTATCTTGACCATAACACATGATTCTTAATTTTTAAAATGATATTTTTGTAAATCTGTATTCTTCCTATGTTGAAGTGACACAGTTCTAAAAATTAATGGACTTTCTTTTCAAGGTATTATTTACTCAAATATGTGATAGTTTTAGGGCAAGTCAGCTAAAATAAACTTAGTAAAATGTTGATAAGCAGGCCTAAATGCTTAGCTTTCGTCCAATTCCGTAGCCCAAATCTATTAATTTTGGCAAAGGCACCAAGAAATATCCATGCCATTTGAAATGTTACATGGGAGTCTTTAAAAATGAAGGTCTTGTCTACTCTTTATAGACATTAAAATGCTTCATCCCAAGGACCCCTTTATAGAAAATTGCAACCTGTTCTGTTTTACCTGCTTTGACAGGATGAAGGGCTGAGCTGGCCCTAGAGAAATGGGATACATGGGATACAGTCTGAGTAGCTCAAACTTGAGATTTCCAATAAACCCTCTCCACAATTAGAGGAAAGGCATAGAGGAAATTCATTTCATCAAAGAGTTGCAACCCATGAAGAATTATTCTATACTTCCTTACTTATTTCATAACTAAAAATCTAACTAAAATTGTATTCCTTCAATGTTTCACTCCAAGCCAACACAAAAGCTCATTTATAATCAGCCTAGTAAAGCACTGGCATGCACACATGTCCTTTTTATCACCTGACTGTAATACTCACTATCTTAATTCTTGATTTCTTGCAAACTTAAATAAGCACTACTCTTATACAGTCATTATTATTCTTTAAAATTTATTATTTTATTTGAAAGGCAGAGTTATAAAGAGAGATGAGGAGAGACAGAGAGTGGGAGAGGGAGAGAGATCTTCCATCCTCTGGTTCACTCCCCAGATGGTTGCAAGAGCCAGGACTGAGCCAGGCTGAAGCCAGGAACCAGAAACTTCTGGGTCTCCCATGAGGGTATAGGAACTCATGCACTTGGACCATCTTCCGCTGCTTTCCCAGGCCCATTAGCCGGGAGATGGATTGGAAGTACCACAGCTGGGACTACAACTGGCACCCATATCAGATGCTGGTGCTGCAGGCCAGATATTTAACACATTGAGGTACAGCACCTGCCCCAGTCATTATTATTCTTCAGCTATAAGTCCAATCGCCTAGTATAGGTTGAAAGCTTGCATAGTTTCCTTTTTTTCTTGCTGGCCTAACAATTGCTACTAAGTAAATAATGGGCATATTTTAGTTAGTTAATAATGCAGGCAAGGCATGAGATTTAAGTTTAATAATTCACCCACAAATTCCTATATTTGGAATGTTGCTAAAACTTCTCAATAAACTACTCAGTTCAGTAATGACAAATCTAACCATCTTTTACCCTTCTGTAAAGTATGTCTGTCTCATTTCTTAGAGTGATTGCATGCACAACAGATACCAAGAGTCTGAAATATTAACTTGGAAAAATTGATGCTTTCCCTTAGATTGTAAAAAGTTATTGTGATTAATCTAACATTAAAAAAATATACCAAAGCCACAAAATCACAAGTATGCCTCTTTGTAAGTCATCTACAAATATCATATTAATAAAAATGGAAGAATGGGGAAAAACAAAGTCTCTCATCACCACCTCCTAAACATTAACAATAGCATAAATGATAATTTATTAGGAACAATCCCAGCAATTCAGGGAATGTTCCTCAAACACATTCTGAAATCCTATATTACAGTAAACACAAGTTGAATTTCTGACAAATGCAGAAATCATGCAGTCTGTTCCCTTCTCTAATTTCTTATTTTTTGTATGAAAATATCATTAAATTGTACTAATCTGTCAGAAAGGAGATGAGAATATAATGCAAACTTCTCTCAATTAGCATAGAAAAGCATAAAAAAGTGATTTAAAGCTCAGACTCAAATAAGATATACCCACATTTGAATACTGATTCTACTGACTACTGACAAGTTCTTCAACAGTCTAAGATTCAAATTATTCTTTTATACAATGACAATCATATAAATTTTGTAGGGTTGCTGTAATTGAATAAAATAGGTAAAATGTTCAGCATAGCAAATGTAATATAGCAAGTAAATATTCAACTGTTAGTTGAAACTGAAAGGATTTTCCTGTGAGTTGGGGGAAAATCCACTGGAGAAATATTCATTTTTTAAAAAAGTTTTATTTCAAGGGAAGAATAACATACAGAAAGAGAGGGAGAGAGGGAGAGAGGGAGAGAGGGAGAGAGGGAGAGAGGGAGAGAGAGAGAGGGAGAGAATGTCTTCCATCCTCTGGTCGCAAGAGACAGGACTGAGCTAGACTGAAGCCAGGAGCCAGGAGGTTCTTCCAGGTCTCCCATGTGCACACAGGGATCCAAGCACTTGGGCCATCCTCCACTTTGAATTTCTTTTTCTATGTTGGGTCATGGAGGTTTATATCTTATTTCTGAGCCTGGTTATGCTTTTTGTTTTCCATTTTATATTTCATATACAATGTTTTCTGTTCTGAGTAGCTGCTCTACTTCTGATCCAGCTCTCTGCTAATGTGCCTGGTAAAGCAGTGGATTAAGGCACCCCTTGCAATACTAGCATCTCATATAGGAGTGCTTGGTCAAGTCCCAAACGCTCTGCTCCCAAGTTAGCTTCCTGCCAACAGGCTAGGGTAGCAGTGGAAGATGTTTCAAGCACTTGGGTCCCAGCCACCCATGATGGAAGTCTGGATGGAGTTCCTGGATCCTGGCTTTGGTATAGCCCAAACCTGGCTACTGTGGCCATTTGGGGAATGAATCAAGAAGTGGAAGATCTTTCTCTTCCTGTCTCTGTTACCCTGTATTTCAAACAAACAAACAAACAAAATCTTTAAAAAAGAAAGAAAATGCAGTAGCTGAATGTGTAAACCAATACCCAGTAATACTCTGGGTTGAACATCCAACTGTCATTATAAAACCTATGGATGGGAGTGTTAGGGAACCAGATGCAGGTAATTGAAAAATCATCATAGGGAGTAATGAGCAAAGTCAAATAAAAAGAACACTAAGCTCATAAAACCTCCCACTCAAAATAGGCCTGCAAACCAAAATTCACAAAAATCTAATACAAACAAGGTATCAGGGCAGGTGCTGTGGCATAGTGGGTAAAGTCGCTGCTTGTAGTGCTAGCATCCCATATGGGCACCAGTTCAAGTTCCAGCTGCTCTGCTTCTGATCCAGGTCTTTGCCTGGATGGCAATGGAAAAGCAATGGAAGATGGCCCAAGTCCTTGGGCCCCTAAAGCCACATAGGAGACCTGGAAGAAGATCCTGGCTCCTGGCTTCAGATCGGTGCAGCTCTGGTCATTGCAGCCAAATAAGGAGTGAACCAGCAAATGGAAGACCTCTCACTCTCTCTGCCTCTGCTTCTCTCTCTGTGTAACCCTGACTTTCAAATAAATAAATAAATAAATCTTTAAACAAAAAAAAGCTATCGAACAGAAAGAACAATTGACAGTCAGAAAATTCTATCATTCCATGTAAAATTAGTTTAATTGAAACAGTTTGACAGGGGCCAGTGCTGTGGTGCAGTGGGTTAAAGCCCTGGCCTGAAGTGCAGGTATCCCATATGGGTGCTGGTCTAGTCCCACTGCTCCACTTCTGATCCAGTTCTCTGCTATGACCTAGGAAGGCAGTTGAAGATGGCCCAAGTGCTTGGGCCCCTGCACCCATGTGGGAGACCTGGAAGAAGCTCCTGGCTTGTGACTAAGGATCGGCACAGCTCTGGCTGTTGTGGCCATCTGGGGAGTGAACCATTGGAAGGAAGAACTCTCTCTCTCTGTCTCTACCTCTCTCTGAAACTCTGTATTTCAAATAAATAAAATAAATCTTAAAAAAAAATAAACCATCTGACAAAGAGTTAACAGAAGTACATTTACAATGTTTGAAAATATAAATGAAGGAAGAATCTCTGGCCAAAGGCAGAAATTGTAACATCAAAAAGGAAGAATAAAATAAGAACAGGAAGATATGGGTCAAAAGACATGAAGTAGTCAATGAAATTAACTCAATAACATGGATAAACTCTGAACTTGAATTTGAATATACAAAATCCTGAGGAATCAGCCAAAATTGCTATTAGATCTATTAAATGGGGTCAACATATTGTAGAATATGAGACCAATATACTGTACAAAGATCAAATGCACATCAATATGCTACCAATATATGGGCTACAATATTTGAAAATTAAGTAAATAATTCTTTTAAAGTGGCATCAACAAAAATCAATACATAGAAATAAATGTTAAAAGAAAAAGGCATATTTCTATACCTTAAAGTAAAAATGTTAAAAAATCTTAAGAGATCAAAATAAGTGTAAAGATATTTAATGGTTTTCCAGTAAACAGAAAGACCTGTTGACAGCATTGCTCCTCAAATTAATGTATAGATTCAAAAGGATCCCTATTAAAATTCCAGATACTTTCTTTAAAAAACTGACAAACCAATCCTAAAATTTAAGTGGAAATGCAAGGGACCCAGAATACCCCAGAAAATCTTCAGAAAGATGAATAAAGTTGTAGGATTTATAGTTCCTTATTCTAAAACTTACTAAAAAGTTACAGTAATCAAGAATCTGAGGTATTTGCCTAAGGATAAACACATAGTTCAGTAAAGAGAATTTGCCCCAAATGGTGGAGTTAGAATCATGCCAGGGGATCCCAATACAATCCCATCAAGGTGGCATATACCAATGCCATTTCACTAGTCCAAGTGATCAGTTTCAGTTCACAACTGATCACACTGATAGGTCTAAGAGTCAAAGGGATCACACAAACAAGACTAGTGTCTGCTAATACTAGCTGATACAATCAAAAAGGGAGAGAGCGATCCATCATGGGAAGCGAGATACACAGCAGACTCATAGAATGGCAGATGTCCTAAATAGCACTCTGGCCTCAGAATCAGCCCTTAAGGCATTTGGATCTGGCTGAAGAGCCCATGAGAGTATTTTAGGCATGGAAAGCCAAGACATCCTGGAAAAAAAAAAAAAGACCTAAATGGAAGATCTCTGTGAGTGAGATCCCAGTGGAAAAAATGGGGCCATCAAAGAAGGAGGTACCTTTCTCTGAAGGGAGGAGAGAACTTCCACTTTGACTATGACCCTGTTGGAATAAGATCGAAGTTGGCAAACTCAAAAGGCTTCCATAGCCTTGGCAACTCATGACTAGAGCCTAGGGAGATTACTGACACCATAAACAAGAGTGTCAAATGGTTAAGTCAACAACAAGAGTCACTGTGTACTTACTTCTCATGTGGGATCTGTCCTTAGTGTGTTGTCCAAAGTGAATTAATTCTATAACTAGTACTGAAACAGTATTTTACACTTTGTGTTTCTGTGTGAGTGCAAACTGATGAAATCTTTACTTAATACATACTAAATCGATCTTCTGTACATAGAGATAATTGAAAATGAATCTTGATGTGAATGGAATGGGAGAGGGAGCAGGAGATGGGAGGGGTGTGAGTGGGAGGGAAAATAAAAGAAATACACAATTACTCTTAGGTGTTTAATTAATGCTATAACTAGTACTCAAATAGTATTTTACACTTTGTGTTTCTGTGTGTGTGCAAACTGGAAATCTTTACTTAATATATGCTAAAATGATCTTCTGTATATAAAGATAATTGAAAATTAATCTTGATGTGAATGGAAGGGGAGAGGAAGTGGGAAAGGGAAGTGTTGTGGGTGGGAGGGAAGTTATGGGGGAGGAAGCTATTGTAATCCATAAGCTGTACTTTGGAAATTTATGTTCATTAAATAAAATAAAAAAAGAAAAAAAGAGAATTAAGATCCTAAAAGCACACCCATATATTTCTGGTCAATTGAGTGTCAACAAGGGTGCCAAGATAATTTGATGGAGGAAAGAAAAATCTTTTCAACAAATATGCTGTGT
The DNA here is from genome assembly GCF_964237555.1 of Oryctolagus cuniculus. NCBI lineage: Eukaryota > Metazoa > Chordata > Mammalia > Lagomorpha > Leporidae > Oryctolagus > Oryctolagus cuniculus. The sequence continues at coordinate 248,257 of NW_027208220.1, read as the reverse complement.
TATCCACATACAAATAAATGTTGTAATCCCTTACCTCACAGCATATACAAAATTAAGTCAAAACAGATTAAAGACCTATAAAAATGCTAAAAGAAAACAGAAGGGGGCTGGCACTGTGGTGTAGTGGGTAAAGCTGCAGCCTGCAATGCCAGCATCCTATATGGGCGCCAGTTTGAGATTCAGATGTTCCACTTCTGATCCAGCTCTCTGCTGGGAAAAGCAATAAAAGATGGCCCAAGTCCTTGGGCCCTCGCACCCATGTGGGAGACCCAGAAGAAGCTCCTGGCTCCTGGCTTCAGATGGGTTCAGTTCCAGCTGCTGCGGGCATCTGGGGACTGAGTCAGCAGATGGAAGATCTCTCTCTCTCTCTCTCTCTCTCTCTCTCTCTCTCTCTTTTCTCTATCTCTATCTGCCTCTGCCTCTCTGTAACTCTGCCTTCCAAATAAACAAACCTTAAAAAAGAAAGAAAGAAAGAAAGAAAACATAGGGATAGTATTCTTCACACTGGCTTAGGGTATGATACCAAAAGCACAAGCAATAAAAGGAAGACTTAATGAACAGGACTTTATCAAAGTTAAAAACTTTTGTTTTTCTTTTTTCTTTTTTTTTTTTTTTTTTTTTTTTTGACAGGCAGAGTGGACAGTGAGAGAGAGAGACAGAGAGAAAGGTCTTCCTTTTGCCGTTGGTTCACCCTCCAATGGCCGCCACTGCAGCCGGCGCACCGGGCTGATCCGATGGCAGGAGCCAGGATCCAGGTGCTTTTCCTGGTCTCCCATGGGGTGCAGGGCCCAAGCACCTGGGCCATCCTCCACTGCACTCCCTGGCCACAGCAGAGGACTGGCCTGGAAGAGGGGCAACCGGGACAGAATCCGGCGCCCCAACCGGGACTAGAACCCGGTGTGCCGGCGCCGCAAGGTGGAGGATTAGCCTATTGAGCCACGGCGCCGACCTGAAAAAAAAAAAAAAACTTTTGTTTTTCAAAGGACACCATCAAGCAAGTGAAAAGATAACTGATAGAAACTATTTGAAAATGATATAGCTGAAAAAGAACACATATTCAAAATATGTAAAACACACATAAAAATTAACAATGAAAAGACTAAAAATCCAGTTTTAAAAATGAGTAAAAGATCTGAACAGAATTTTCTCTAAAAAAGATACAGAAATGCCACAAATATATGGAGAGATGTTCATTAGTCATTAGTTATTAAGGAGATGGAAACCAAAACTCCAAGATACCACTTCATGTATACAAGGATGTATAATAAAGATACAATAACAGATATTAGAAGGTACACAGAAACTAAAAATTTCAGATATTGCTGGGGTGATTATAAGATAGTGTAGGTATTTTTGCCACTTCCTCAAAATGTTAAATATAGTTGTCTTGATCATCCAGATCAATTCTACTCCCAGACATATACCCAAGAGAAATAAAAATATATCCATAAAAATCTTATCCATCTATATTCATAGTATGATTATTCACTCTCACCAGGAAGCAGAAATAACCCAAATAATCATCAAATGATAACGAATAAATGAAATGTGGTAGTACTATTCCACAAAAGAAAATAATGAAACACAGGCACATGCGACAATATGAACGGACATCAGAAATATTGTGGTAAATGAAAGCAGCCAGTTTCAAGAGACAAAATACAGCATGTTGTCTATAATACATACAAATGTTAGGAGAAGGAAATCTATGGAGATAAAAAGTACACCAGTGTACTTCAGATAAATAACCATATAATAATTTCTTAGGAATAAAAAACACTAACTTAAGGGGCTGAGGCTATGGTATAGTAGGTTAAGCCTCTGCCTACTGTGCCATCATACCACATGGGTGCCAGTTTGAGTTTGGCTGATCCATTTTTTTTTCAAAGATTTTTTTTGACAGCAGACTTAGACAGTGAGAAAGAGAGAGACAGAGAAAAAGGTCTTCCTTTTCCGTTGGTTCACCCCCCAAATGGCTGCTATGGCCAGCACGCTGCACTGATCCGAAGCCAGGAGCCAAGTGCTTCCTCCTGGTCTCCCATGTGTGAGCAGGGCCCAAGCACTTGGGCCATCCTCCACTGCCTTCACAGGCCTCAGCAGAGAGCTGGACTGGAAGAGGAGCAACCAGGACAGAATCCGCTGCCCCAACCGGGACTAGAACCTGGGGTGCTGGCGCCACAGGAGGATTAGCCTAGTGAGCCACGGTGCTGGCAATTTTTCAAAGATTTTATTTGTTTATTTGAAAGTCAGAGATACAGAGAGGCAGAGGTAAAGGCAGAGAGAGAGATCTTCCATCTGCTGGTTCACTCCCCACATGGCCGCAAAGGCTGGAGCTGCATGGATCTGAAGCCAGGAGCCAGGAGCCAGGAGCCAGGAGCTTCTTCTGGGTCTCCCATGTGGGTGCAGGGGCACAAGGACTTGGACCATCTTCTACTGCTTTCCCAGGCCATAGAAGAGAGCCAGATTGGAAGTGGAGCAGCCAGGACTCAAACCAGAGCCCATCTGGGATGCCGGCACTGCAAGTGGCGACTTTACCTGCTATGCCACAGTGCTGGCCCCTGGCTGCTCCACTTCTGATCCAGCTCTCTGCTAATGCCTGGGAAGGCAGTGGAGGATGGTCCAAATGTTTGGGCCCCTGCACATATGTGAGAGACAGGGATGAAGTTCCCAGCTCCTGGCTTCAGTATGCCTCAGCTCTGGCTGTTGCATTTGGGGAGTGTACCAGTGGAAGGAAGTCTCTGTCTCTGTCTATCCCTCTGTAACTGCCTTTTGAATAAAACAAAAGCTCTTTAAAAAATACTAAGTTCATGGTGTAACTGCTAAGAAAGGTGATGGGTCTGGTAATGAATTTTATCTACAGTGTAGCATTATTATTATCAAAAATTCTGTAGCAATCAGAACAAAATATTAATTTATTAACTTATATAATAGTCAAATAGGCACTGCTTTGATTAGTCTCCATCTTTCTTTTTAGAGATTAAAATATATTTTAACACACAAAAATGCCATGAACCAATAAATTTAAAGTTTCCCCAAACATCAAAGCTCAAAATGATTTTGTTGTTTTTCAATCAATATATCAAGAGCAAATACTCACTTGAGCCAATATTAGAGTACCACTAAAACTTAAAGGATTCACTTAGTCAAAATGATACTTTTTTAAAAAAAAGGTGAAATTACTATGCATGAATTCAAGCCCTTCAAAAATCATATGCTCTCTGGCCTTCCCAGTAAAGTGTCACCTGACAAGGTCATTATCAAAGAATGTAGTAATTATTCAGGAATGAGGGAGAACATTCAGTGAGGTATTCTCCCTACTGCTTTCTCTGTTGAAATCACAGAAATGACAACTGTAATTCAATCTTTTTTAAAAGTTACCTATGAGTTTTAAGTTGGGATGGAAATTATTTCTAACTGTATGAACTTTCACATTACACTGTACTAAAAGAAATCCTTCCAGTTTTCTTTTCAATATGACAGTTAAGTAAATAGGAAGTCTTCACTTCTGACCTTTCATAGCTATTCAAAAGAAGCAATTCTGTTTGCCACTATTCCATTTACCAAAGATAAAAATGAAGCAAGTTTAAACACTAATTCATCTCTTTTCCAAGATTTGAATGATTTAAGAAAATTATTATTACAAAAACAAGAGAGAGAGAGGGAGACAGAGGGTAATATTTAGCTCCTAAGCCACAGAAATTAACAGTTTCTTTCCTTCTGGTAACGATGATTTCAATTTCAAAAACAAAATAAAAAGGAGGATTTTTCAGGTTCAAAGGAAACATTATATAAATCTAACCATCCACAACTATTATCATTATATTAAAGTTTAACTTCTTGGCTGGCGCCGTGGCTCACCAGGCTAATCCTGCGCCTGTGGCGCCAGCACTCCGGGTTCTAGTTCCGGTTGGGGTGCTGGTTCTGTCCTGGTTACCCCTCTTCCAGTCCAGCTCTCTCCTATGGCCTGGGAAAGCAGTGTAGGATGGCCCAAATGCTTGGACCCTGCACCTGCATGGGAAACCAGGAGGAAGCACCTGGCTCCTGGCTTTGGATCAGTGCAGCGTGCCGGCTGTTTGGGGGGTGAACCAATGGAAAAGGAAGACTTTTCTCTCTGTCTCTCTCTCTCACTGTCTATCTCTGCCTATCAAAAAAATACTTTAACTTCTTCGGAAGTTTAAGATTTAACTTTTAATAATATAACAAAATAAACATTAATGTGCAGACTGCATTTTTATTTGCCAATTTCATTTCCTTTGGGTAAATTCCAAGGAGTGGGATGGCTGGGTTGAATGGTAGGGTTATATTCAGGTTTCTGAGGAATCTCCAGACTGACTTCCATAGTGGCTTTACCAGTTTGCATTCCCACCAACAATGGATTAGTGTCCATTTTTCCCCACATCCTCTCCAGCATCTATTGTTGGTAGATTTCTGAATGTGAGCCATTCTAACTGGGGTGAGGTGGAACCTCATTGTGGTTTTGATTTGCATTTCCCTGATGGCAAGTGATCTTGAACATTTTTTCATGTGTCTGTTGGCCATTTGGATTTCCTCTTTTGAAAAATGTCTATTGAGGTCCTTGGCCCATCTCTTAAGTGGGTTGTTTGTTTTGATCTTGTGGAGTTTCTTGATTTCTTTGTAGATTCTGGTTATTAACCCTTTATCTGTTGCATAGTTTCCAAATATATTTTCCCATTCTGTCAGTTGCCTCTTCACTTTCCTGACTGTTTCTTTTGCAGTACAGAAACTTCTCAATTTGATGCTATCCCAAATGTTAATTTTGGCTTTGACTGCCTGTGCTTCTGGGGTGTTTTCCAAGAAGTCATTGCCGGTACCTATATCTTGCAGGGTTTTTCCAATGCTCTCTAATAATTTGATGGTGTCAGGTCGTAGATTTAAGTCTTTAATCCATGTTGAGTGGATTAAACCCAGCCATCCCACTCCTTGGAATTTACCCAAAGGAAATTAAATTGGAAAACAAAAAAGCAGTCTGCACATTAATGTTTATTGCAGCTCAATTCACAATAGCTAAGACCTGTAACCAACCCAAATGCCCATCAACAGTAGACTGGATAAAGAAATTATGGGACATGTACTCTATTGAATACTATACAGCAGTCAAGACCAATGAAACCCAGTCATTTGCAACAAGATGGAGGAATTTGGAAAACATCATGCTGAATGAATTAAGCCAGTCCCAAAGGGACAAATATCATATGTTCTCCCTGATTGGTGACAACTAACTGAGCACCAAAGGGGAAACTTGTTGAAGTGAAATGGACACTGTGAGAAACAGTGACTTGATCAGCTCTTGTCCTGATGGTTGATGTGCAATGTAATACTTTATCCATTTTAGTATGCTTTTTTGTTCTAGTATCATTGGTTGAACTCTGTAATTAACACACAATTATTCTTAGGTGTTTAAATTTTAACTGAAAAGTGATCCCTGTTAGGAATTTGGAAAACATTATGCTGAGTGAAATAAGCCAATCCCAAAGGGACAAATACCACTTGTTCTCCTTGATAGGTGACAACTAACTGAGCACCAAAAAGGAAACCTGTTAAAGTGAAATGAACACTATGAGAAATGGTGACTTGATCAGCCCTCACCCTGACTGTTGATGAACAACATAATATGTTATCCCTCTTAGTACTGTTTTTGTTTTTTCTACTTAATACTTTTGGTTGAATACTGTAATCAATACACAATTCTTCTTAAGTGCTGAAACTCAACTGAAAAGTGATTGCTGTTAAATATAAGAGTGGGAATAAGAGAGGGAAGAGATGTGCAACTTAGGACATGCTCAAGCTGACTTGCCCCAAACGGTGGAGTTAGAAACATACCAGGGGATTCGAATTCAATCCCATCGAGGTGGCATGTACCAATGCCATCTCACTAGTCCCAGTGATCAATTTCTGTTCACAATTGATCGTAATGATAGGACTAAGAACAAAAGGGATCACATAAACAAGAATAGTGTCTGCAAATACTAGCTGATAGAATCAAAAAGGGAGAGAATGATCCAACATGGGAAGTGAGATACACAGCAGACCCATAGAATGGCAAATGTCCTAACAGCACTCTGGCCTCATAATCAGCCCTTAAGGCATGCAGATCTGGCTGAAATGCCCATGAGAGTATTTGAGGCATGGAAAGCCAAGACACTCTGGGAAAAAAAAATGACCTAAATGAAAGATCTCCGCGAGTGAGATCCCAGCGGAAAGAACAGGTCATCAAAGAAGGAGGTACCTTCCTCTGAAGGGAGGAGAGAACTTCCACTTTGACCATGGCCTTGTCTAAATATGATCAGTCAGTGAACTCAAAAGGCTTCCATAGCCTTGGAAACTCATGACAAGAGCCTGGGGTGATTACTGAGGCCATAAACAAGAGTGTCAATTTGTTAAGTCAACAACAGGAGTCACTGTGCACTTACTCCTCATGTAGGATCTGTGTCCTTAGTGTGCTGTACATTGAGATTTAATGCTATAACTAGTACTCAAACAGTATTTTTCACTTTATGTTTCTGTGTGGGAGCAAACTGTTGAAATCTTTACTTAATGTATGCTAAACTGATCTTCTTTATATAAAGAAAATTGAAAATGAATCTTGATGTGAATGGAAGGGGAGAGGGAGTGGATAAGGGGAGGGTTGTGGGTGGGAGGGACGTTATGCGGGGGAAGCCATTGTAATCCATATTCTGTACTTTGGAAATTTATATTCATTAAATAAAAGTTAAAAAATAATATAACAAAAGAAATTACCTTTTATTGACATGCTCTCCAAAAGATATAATGAAACAAAATGTCATATTCTAAAATTTTCTAGACTTCAGTTACATTCATCTCAGGAATGACAAACAGGTCTCATGCTGGAAGGCAACTCTGAATGACTAAAAAGGACCCTGCTGGGGATACTACATCAGGCAATGTCCCTAGGGCATACAAGTTGATCAGTAAAGTGATAGACTTATTAGGGGAAAAAAAGTAGTGATATGTAGCCAAATGTTTCCCAAATTGGCTTTGTATCTATAGCTAGGGACAAGAAAAACTATCATGTTTATTCACCCATAAATATATTTAAGGATATGTACTAAAATTGGTTCCTGTCAAAATAATTTAAATAAAATTCAAATAATTGCTGACGTATAACATAAGAAACAACATACTGAGGGAAAAGGTAGACTTTTTCAACCAGGAGGAATATATAGGAATTGGTAGCAGGACTGGAGGGAACATGAGCCACAAAAGGAAGAAACTCAATGATTCAAAATATTATTGCTTAGCTGATTCTAAACATTTTATATAAGTAGAATCATACAACATGTTTTTTTGTGTGTGTGAACAGCTTCTTTCATTTAGCATAATGCTTTCAAAACACATCCATGGGGGTCAGTGCTGTGGTGCAGGGGGCTAAGCCTCTGCCTATGGTGCTGATATTCCATTAGGGGTACAGGCTTTTGTCCCAGCTGCTTCTCTTCTGATCTAGCTCTTTGCTAATGGCCTGGGAAAGCAGTAGAATACACCCTAATCCAATTGCTTGGGCCCTTGCATCTGCATGGAAGACCCAGAAGAAGCTCCTGGCTCCTGGCTTTGTACTGGCCCAGCTCCTGCAATAGTGGTCATTTAAACTAGTGGATGGAAGACCTTTCTCTCTGTTTCTCCCTCTCTTTGTAACTCTGCCTCTCAAATAAATAAATAAAATCATTAAAAAATTCATGTTGTAGCATGTATAACTTCTTCATTCCTTTTTATGGCCACATAATGTTTCATTGAACAGATATATTTTTGATTTTCCATTCATCAGTTGATGGATTTTTATGTTATTTTTAATTTTTAACATGTTTTGTTGGATATGTTAAGTAATATGATTCTCATTTTGTGTTAGAATTTCAAAGCACATGACAATTGATACCCCTATAACATCTATGAAATTGCATAACAACCATATTTTATTTATTTATTTAAAAGATTTATTTTATTTTTTGAAAGAGTTTCAGAGAGTGATAGAGCCAGAGGTAGGCCTTCCATTTTCTGGTTCACTCCCCAGATGACTGCAATGGCCAGAGCAGAGCTGATCTGAGGCCAGGAGCCAGGAGCTTCTTCCAGGTCTCCCATGCAGATGCAGGGGCCCATGGACTTGGCCACCTCTTCTGCTTTCCCAGGCTATAGCAGAGTGCTGGATTGGAAGTGGAACAGCCGAGCCTCAAACCAGCACCCATATGGGATGCCAGCACTGCAGGCCAGGGCTTTAACCTGCTGTTCCACAGTACCAGCCCCACTACCCTATTTTTAAAGCTGTTGAAGATGGAGAAAAACCTATTTTGATACTCAGCAATAAATCCTTACAAATCAGCAGTTACTGAGACTAAATTTACTGGCTTAAGTTGCCTCTAAAAAACAGAAAAATTATGATTTCTTAAGTACTTAATCTGTTACTGAAGAGATTTCATGTTTAGAATCTGTTCCAGTATAGAAAAAGTATAAAATAACTTGTGCAAAAGAATTATTAAAAGTATCAAGAATAGATGTATTATCCATATTATAAAAGGAGGCCCCACCTATCTCAGATCCAGAAAAATGGGTATTACCACTAGAAGAAGTTATATTCCTCTGGGATCCCATTTCCTCTCAACATATTGCCCAACTACCCAGAACCTACCCAGAAAACAATGGCTGATTCTATCAGTTCCTAGGAAAAGTCTTGACATACCCCTAACACTCTGGCTTGTTTCCCATTTCTACCTCCAAGTAGATTTTTGTTCACCAACTACAGTGCAAAACTATGGGAAGGAATATTTGTGTAGAAGTTTTTCTGTGGACATGTTTTCATTCATCTTGGTTAGCATTGCTTAAGAATGGAATTTATTGGGTCATATGTTAACTCATTTTGGAAAACTGCTTTCCAACTTGGCTGTGCCATTTTACATTCCCACTAACAATATATGAGGGCTCCAACTACTGCACACCATTGTCAATGCTTGCTTTGTCTTTCTTTTATTAATTGTTCAAATTGTTGATCATTTGTATATAAGCTTTTGAAAACTTCAAAACATTTTAGATTTAAGTACAGTGATTTGGTGCTTTTATTGCTGTGATTTTTTAAAGAATATACTCCTTTTATAGGCCACTTATGAGGTGTATAATGTATAATTAATCTCTTCAGTTCTATGGGTTGTCATTTTATTTTCTTAATGGAGTTCTTTGAAGAATAGGTTTTAATTGCAATAAAGTCCATTTTGCTATTTTTTCTTTTGTCATTTGTGCTTTTGGTGTCAAAGCTAAACACACACACACACAGATTTATTCTTATGTTTTCTGCTGAAAAAGTTCTTTAGTACTAACCTTTAAATTTAGGAATTGGATCCACTTTGAGATATTGTTTGAGGTAGGAGCCAAATTTCATCTTTTTGCATGTGGATACAATGTTATTTTCCCATTGAATTATCTTGCAGGACAGCCAGCATTCAATTAACCATAAATGTAACAGTTTGTTTCTGCAATCCCATTCATTCATCTGTCTGTCCTTATGCTAGACCAGAATCTGATTACCACAGCTTTGTGATAAGCTTTGAAATTGGGACCACATTGTTAAGAACTACTTAAATTTGAATGAAATACAGTTTATTTTTAAATATTTATTTTCAATCCTGCAACAATGATGAATTGTTAGATCTAATCTTATGTGTGTGTGTGTGTGTGTGTGTGTATTCTTTAGCTTCCTATACAAAAACTAGTTTTCCATCTTCTTTTTCTCCCAATCTGAATGCATTTTTCTTGTTAAAATTCCCTGGCTAGAAGTTCTAGTACAATTTAAAATACTAGTATTTGAGAGTAGATATCCTCATGTTTTTCCTGATCTTCCCGAAAAGCAGTCTTTCTCCACAAAAGATGATATTAGCTGCGTGGTTTTCATAAAGGCTTTTAATCAGGTTGAGCACTTTTCTGGGTACTTCTAGCTAGTTGAGTGATTTTATCATGAAAGGATGCTGAATTTTATCATTTATTCTACATCTATAATAATCAGGTAACTTTGTCCTTGATTCAGCTAATTTGATATATTATATTAATGGATTTTCAGATGTCAAACCAAACTTATTCCTGACATGAATCCTATTTTGTCATAATATGTTTAAATTATTATTTTAATATTGCTGATTTGGTTTGATGGTATTTTATTGAAGACTTTCTCATCTATATTTAATAAAGACTACCGGTTAGGAGTATATTTTGATGTTTTTGTCTAGCTTTGGTAAAAGGGCAACACTGCCTTATAGAGTAAGTGGGGAGTGTTCCCTCCTCAGGTATTCTTGGAAGTGTTTGTGATGTTTTGATGTTACTGTTCTTTAAACATTTGCTACAATTTCTCAGTGAAGCTTTCTTGGCCTGGGCTGGTAGGAAGTTTGCTAACTCAATTTCTTTACTTGTTACACAATCTATTCAGATTTTTACTTCTTCTTCATTAAGTTTTGGAATTTGCATGATTTTAATTATTTAAATTGACTGAGACTTACTTAATAACCAATTTTATAACAGGACTATTTTAGAGAATATTCCATGAACCTTTCAGAAGTCTGTATTCTGCTGGTGTTTGAAGGATTTTTTTTAATTTTTTTTAACTTTTATTTAATGAATATAAATTTCCAAAGTACAGCTTATGGATTACAATGGCTCCCCCCCATAATTTCCCTCCCACCCACAACCCTCCCATCTCCCACTCCCTCTCCCCTTCCATTCACATCAAGATTCATTTTCAATTCTCTTATTCCTATATTTCTTTTTTTTTGGTTCTCATTTTGGATTTATTGAACTTGAGGTACCATTTGGAAATCTACAAAGAAGAATTCAACAGAAAGTTGAAAGTATCCAGAGCTTGGAAAGATGCCCAAGCTAGAAAGAAACAGGAATGTAAAACAACATATGGCCAAATCAGTCATGGTGAATTAGGGGGTGGAATGAATGAGAAACTACATATAGCATTAGGATGGGTCATACAATGAAGGTCATTGAGGAGTCCATGAAAGAAGCATAACACCAGTTAGTTCTTGGTAGAAACTAATGAAGAAGAATTGCCAAGAGAAAATCATGGACAGTAGTTACAAAAATGGCAAAAAGATTTTAAAATGGGACAAACATGTAGCATAGTAGATAAGATGCTAGTTAAGCTGCCCTAGTTCCACATCAGAGAGGTTTTGTTTGATTCCCTATTCCGGCTCCTCATTACACCTTCCTGATCATGTAGACCATTGTAGTCTAGCAGAGTGTACCCCTAATTTGGGTGACTTGGGCCAGTATCCATCAAATTCTAGCTGCTCTGGGCATTTGGGGAGTGAAAGAGTAGATGAGAACTCTGTATATGCCTGTCTCTCTCACTTGGTCAATCTGTCTCTCTAGCTCTCAAATATGTAAAAAATTAAAAATACATTCAAGTACAAAGGGTAGAAAGTAGTCTTTAAATCTGACTAGAAATTAGTTATTGGTAAATTTCTTAAATGCTAAAGTGAGTCTATATTGAGTTGGTTAAAGAAAAAAAAGAAATGCAAATATTCTCTTGAAAATATAGCTTGAACAGTTGGCAGTATAACTTGCACATATGGAAATATATGGAGATTTATTTAAGGATCTGCAGTACAGTCTCCATGCATTCTCAGTTCTATCCATCATACAAGCATTTCTCTAAATAATTATCGGCAATAATCTGGTGTGAGTTTTCAAACCACAGTATAATTATCAAAACTAAATAGAAGTAAAGTTAGTGAAAATACAAAATGTTCTTTCTATATTTGAATGTATTCATTCATAGCACATTTATTTCAAATATGAACTTACTAAACCACACATTAATAAAAAAGTTAGAATTGTCCATGAGTTCTGCTGTATCCTATCTGCTTTCCAGGAAGATGGGCTGTCTGCAAAGAAAATATAGGGATCATCCTCCTTGTTTAGTTATGGATGGCTGCAGTGCAGGAAATGTAATCTTATGCTCCCTTGATTCACCAGCTCAGGTTCATGAGAAGGACTTTCTAGGCTGCCAAAAGATATTGCAAACTTTTAACAATAAAACAAAAAGAAAATACCAAAATGTGCAATACAGAAATGTCAGATAAATTTCAAAGGATTTCCAACTAGATTCACAGGTGACTTCTCATTAGAATCTCTATGGTCTATGAGAGAATGGAGAGACATAGTGTGAGTCTTAAGAGAAAAAAAATCCGTCCACTGAGAATACTATACCCTGCAAAGTACTCATTTATGTTGAATGTGAAGTAAAGACCTATCAAACAAAAAGAAACTGAATTTGTCAACACTCACCCAGCCTTACAAAAGCTGTCAGGTGTTATGAGTTGTGATTTACAGCAAAAAGCTTTTCTGTAGTCATAACATTCATGAGGTTATTCTCCTGTGTGAATTCTCTGATGGATTTTGAGTTGTGATTTATAGCTGAAGGCTTTTCCACAGTCATTACATTCATAAGGCTTCTCCCCTGTGTGAATTCTCTGATGTATTATGAGATGTGACTTCTTGCCAAATGTTTTCCCACAATCATTACATTCATAAGGCTTCTCCTCTGTGTGAATTCTCTGATGGATTATAAGTTGTGACTTATAGCTGAAGGGATTTCCACAGTCATTACATTTATAAGGCCTGTCCCCTCTATGAATTCTTTGATGGGTTATGAGTTGTGACTTAGAGCCAAATGCTTTTCCACAGTCATTACTTTCATAAGGTTTCTCACCTGTATGAATTCTCTGATGCATTATGAGATGTGACTTCTGGCCAAAGGCTTTCCCACAATTTTGGCATTCATAAGGTCTCTCCCCTGTGTGAATTCTCTGATGGATTAAAAGTTGTGACCTATAGTGAAAGGCTTTTCCACAGTCATTACATTCATAAGGTCTCTCCTCTGTGTGAATTCTCTGGTGAATTTTGAGTTGTGACTTATAGCTGAAGGCTTTTCCACAGTCATTACATTGATAAGGTTTCTCTCCTGTGTGAATTCTCTGATGTCTTCTGAGGTCTGACATTTGGACAAAGGCTTTTCTACAGTCTTTACATTCATAAGGTCTCTCCCCTGTCTGAATTTTCTGATGGATTATGAGTTGTGACTTATAGCTGAAGGCTTTGCCACAGTTATTACATTCATAAGGTTTCTTTCCTGTGTGAATTCTCTGTTGCATCATGAAATGTGACTTCTTGCCAGAGGCTTTTCCATAGTCTTTACATTCATTAGGTTTGTCCTCTGTGTGAATTTCCTGATGTCTAATGACATCTAACTTCTGGTAGGTGGCTTTTCCACATTCATTACACGCATGGGAGTTTTCCTATGTGGAAGTACTGTGAATGATGGTATGGCAGGACTTAAACCTGAAGGATTTTCCACGAGGCTTACATGCATAGGGTTTTTTCTGTATATGTTGTCTCTGATTTATTGCAAGATTTGATTTGTAAATAAGAGGTTCCACATATCCCATATCTTCATAGAGTTCCTCTCCTGTGTTGATTTGTTGATGCTTACTGAGGTTAGTATTTTTATGAAGAGTCTTTTCTATTTGAGTTGTCTTTCCAACAGTGACAGTTGACTTATTACAGGAATCTCCCATATGGACCGTGCCAAATCTAAAGAATATCTTCTTCTTTTTGAAGTCTTTCCCTTGTGCACTATGTTCAAATGAAGGCTTCACAGTCTGAATCTTGTGATACTCACTAAGAGGCTCACAGCACTGGGCAGAGTTCTCAGGTACCTTAGCAGCATCAAATTTCTCTCCAGCTTACAGCTCATCATGCCCACAGTGGGGAAACACATTGTGACACACGTTGCATTCCTCAGGTTTCATTGATGAATAATTTCTTTTTTTGTTAATCAGCTTTGAAACATGACTTGAACTTAAATTAAGTCTTTTTATTGACATAACTCTTTTGGGAGTTGATGTCTTGTTATTTGTAATAACATTCTGCTTAAAAATGTTTTCTTGAATTTCCTGGTTGGTTCTAATGATGTCATCACTTTTCATGGCAACTGGAAGGTTCTGATTTAGGAATTCGCTCACCATCCATGGCTCTGCTCCTTGCTCCAACTTAAAGATCAAGTCGGGTTTGGTAATGCAGTGTCCCAAGAAGAGCAGGCTGCTGTAGGTCTCCAGCATCACATCCCTGTACAGGATTTTCTGAGCTTTGTTCATGTTCTGCCATTCCTCCCAGGTAAAGTAAACAGCCAGGTCTTCAAATGCTATCATCACCGTGGAATGTCCAGGGAGCACGTCCTCTTTCTTCCAGGCACATGAGGAGCAAAGCAGAGTGTGGGGCAGAGAAAGTTCCCAGCACGTGGGACCCACAGGCAGCAAATGAAGAGGCGCAGCAGCAGTGGGTGGGAGGCTCTGGGTGTGTCTCTTATTCCTATATTTCAAAAGTGCTTCACATTATTCATATTTAATGTATTATTTCATGTTTATTTACATTGTATTGGTCCTCTTTGCAATAATAGGCTAAAAGATTCACATCAGATACTGTGCATTCATAATTTCATACTACATTCAAATATTTCCATTAATGGGTTAAAAGGGTTTTTTTTTATATTTACCCATTTGAAAGGCAGAAAGAAAGAATGAGAGAAAAAGAAAGAGCATGCTCCCCTCCCCTTGTTCACTCCTCAAATGTCTGCAGTGGCTGGGAGGCCAAAACCTGGAGCCAAGAACTCAATCCAGATCTCTCAGTGGGTGGCAGGAATTCATCCTCCAGAATCTGCATTAGCAGGAGGCTGGAATGAAGAGCTAGAGCTGGGAATTAAAGTGAGTTACTCCTATATGGGATACAGGTAAGTTTTTTTAAGATTTGTTTATTTATTTGAAAGGCAGAGTTATAGAAGGAGAGAGAATGGCCAGAGCTGGGCTGATCTGAATCCAGAAGCCAGGAACTTTTTCTGGGTCTCCCATGTGGGTGGGTGACCCATGGACTTGGGCTATCCTCCACTGCTTTCCTGGGCACATTATCATGTAGCTGGATGGAAGTGGAACAGCTAGGACTCAAAATAATGCCCATATAGGAGGCTGGTGCTGCAGGTGGTGGCTTTACCTACTACACTGCAGCAGTGACCCTGGATACAGGCATTTTAACCAGCATCTTAACTGCCAAGGCAAATGCTCACTCTAGGAAGTTAGTTTTTGAAAGTTTTATGTATTGCAAATACCCTTAGCAAATTAGTATATAGGTCGCATTTTCTTCCATCTAAGATAAAGCAATACAGGCTATTGTTATCAAAAAATTATTATTCAGTTTACTTGAATGGATTAGATTCAGGAAATAAGAAAGTTCAAGGTGCTATGATAAATGCAAAAATTTGGAGCATTTCCATAGTCACAGTAGGTATGGGAGAAAGCATGTGGATGGTGGCAGGCTGTCAGCAAAATCTTTCTAGTAGAGGTGATATGAATGTTACTTTGCAGTAGGACTAAAAGTCAATTAAGTAAGACCTGGGGTGTAAAAGCGGGAATCAGGAGAATTAGGTTTTCCTGGAAGAGCAAATGGCATGAAAAAATAAAACAGCATGGTCTGCTTTGAGCACTAAGTGTTGTGTTGTATTGATGCAATAGAAAATAGTGCAACTGCAATGTGTTTTAAGCTGCCTCTTACATATCACTTTTTTTTTTGACAGGCAGATTTAGACAGTGAGAGAGACAGAGACAGAGAGAAAGGTCTTCCTTTTTCCATTGGTTCACCCCCCAAGTGGCCACTACGGCTGGTGCGTTGTGGCAAGCACACTGTGCTGATCTGAAGCCAGGAGCTAGGTGTTTCCTCCTGGTCTCCCATGCGGGTGCAGGGCCCAAGGACCTGGGCCATCCCCCACTGCACTTCCAGGCCACAGCAGAGAGCTGGACTGGAAGAGAAGCAACTGGGATAGAATCTGGCACCCCAACCAGAACTAGAACCTGGGGTGCCAGCACTGCAGGTGGAGGATTAGCCTAGTGAGCCATGGCACTGCACATATCACTATTAAAACTACTAGCAGGGTTGGTATTATGGCACAGCAGTGTAAGCCTTTGCCTGCAGTTCCAGCATCCCATGTAAGTGCCGGTCCCTGTCCTGGCTGTTCGTCTTCACATGCAGTTCTCTGCCTTGGCCTGGGAAAGCAGGAGAAGATGGCCCAAGTGCATGGGCCCCTTCACCCACGTTGGAGACCTGGAAGAACATCCTGGCTCCTGGCTTTGAACTGCCTCAGCTCTAGACATTGCAGCCATTTAGGGGGTGAACCAGTGGTTGGAAGACCATTCTCTCTATCTCTGTCTCTCTCTCTGTAACTCTACTTCTCAAATAAATAAATAAATTTTTGAAAATAAATAAATAAAATCATTAAAAAATACCAGCATGGCTGATATCATATATAAGGCAATGAGTAGCAAAAGATAAAAGTCAACATATTGTTTTACATTTCATGGAATAATTTGTTACCCTTACATTCTGAAAAGCAATGTAAATTGAAAACTTGAACATTCTATTAACAGCCATAGCCCTAATAAGCATTTTACTACTGAGAATTAATGCAATTTACTTTGTAGTTTTATATGCTTAAGTTGAAATGTTCATTTGCAATCACTGAAAAGTTTAGAGCACTGACAAACCTATACCATTCTGCACTGTTTTCTTAGAATGACTGCATATGCTTCTACAAGTTTGTGTCATACAATAATGCTTTTTTAATGCCACTTAATGAAAAGTGAATATAAGAAAACTCTTAGCTTACTTCTAATTTCACTTTTTAAAAAACCACCAGAATATATGTAAAATTCCTATTACATGTTTATAAAGAGTATTCATAGATTGTTACCTCAGTTCCTTATTTTTTCTTCTATAGTTTTACCTACTTCTCTGTGGAAGACAGACTTTCAATTATCTATCACAACATTTTTATTTATGTGTCCTGTATTCCACAATATTTCAAAAATTCTCTTTCTCACCCACCTTAAGAATAAGATAGTTCATATGAAGAGAAGTAGCTCATGTTGGTAATCCCTTTATGCAGACTTAATTATTTTTGCTCATTCAAATAATCTTGGCCAAAGGTTTATGAACTAGAGTCACACTGAGAAAAGGTCCTCTCAGGCCTGTGAATATCCACTGCCATGGCTGTACTGGCTCTCCCCATCTGTTGGTTTCAATCCAATACATTCAATATGGCACTGATTCAGAGAGTAGGAGTGAATACTGTGTATTAGGATAGTAGCTCCATCATTGGCCACTTTTATAATTTGAATACAGTATATCATGACTACTGGGGACTAAGAAAATACAATCAAATAAGAATACATAAATACAATTAGTTTTATTGAGATGTTAAATCCATTATTTTACTACTCTCCCAGCTTTTCACTTCAATGTTCCATTTCTAAAGTGCCAAAGTATAAACACTATATTTCTTAATTTTTAGAATTATCTAGAACAAATGGTTGCTTTTTTAACTTTTATTTAATAAATATAAATTTCCAAAGTGCAGCTTATGGATTACAATGGCTTCCCCCCATAACTTCTCTCCCATCCGCAACCCTTTCATCTCCTGCTCCCTCTCTCATTCCATTTACATCAAGATTCATTTTCAATTCTCTTTATATAGAGAAGACCAATTTAGCATATATTAAGTAAAGCTTTCAAAAGTTTGCACCCACACGGAAACACAAAGTGTAAAACACTGTTTGAGTATTAGTTATAGCATTCACTCAAATTGTACAACACATTAAGGACAGAGATCCTACATGAAGAGTAAGTGCACAGTGACTCCTTTTGTTGACTTAACAATTTGACACTCTTGTTTATGGTGTCAGTAATCACCCTAGGCTCTTGTCATGAGATTCCAAGGCTATGGAAGCCTTTTGAGATTGCTGACTCTGATCTTATTTAGACAAGGCCATAGTCAAAGTGGAAGTTCTCTCCTCCCTTCAGAGAAACGTTCCTCCTCCTTTGCTAACCTGTTCTTTCCACTGGGATCTCACTTGCACAGATCTTTCATTTAGGTTTGGGTGTTTTTTTTTTTTTTTTTTTTTTTTTTTTTTTTTTTTTTTTGCCAGAGTGACTTGGCTCTCCATACCTAAAATACTCTCATGAGCTCTTCAGCCAGATCCAAATGCCTTAAGAGCTGATTCTGAGGCCAGAGTGCTGTTTAGGACATTAGTCACTCTGTGAGTCTGCTGTGTATCTCGCTTCCCATGTTGGATCATTCTATCCCTTTTTGATTCTATCAGCTAGTATTAGCAGACACTAGTCTTGTTTATGTGATCCCTTTGACTCTTAGTCCTATCATTATGATCAATTGTGAACAGAAATTGATCACTTGGACTAGTGAGATGGCATTGGTACATGCCACCTTGATGGGATTGAATTGGAATCCCCTGGCACATTTCTAACTCTACCATTTGGGGCAAGTCAGCTTAAGCATGTCCCAAATTGTACATCTCCTCCCTCTCTTTTTCCCACTCTTGTATTTAACAGAGATCACTTTTCAGTTAAATTTCAACAGCTAAGAATAATTGTGTGTTAATTACAGAGATCAACCAATAGATTTAAGTAGAACATAAAAATACTAAAAGGGATAAATTATAAGTTGTTCCTCGACAGTCAGGACAAGGGCTGATCAAGTCACTGTTTCTCAAAGTGTCCATTTCACTTCAACAGGCTTCCTTTTAGGTGCTCAGTTAGTTGTCACCAATAAGGGAGAACATATGCTATTTCTCCCTTTGAGACTGGCTTATTTCACTCAGCATGATGTTTTCCAGATTCCTCCATTTTGTTGCAAATGACAAGATTTCATTGTTTTTAATGCTGTATAGTATTCTATAGAGTGCATGTCCCATAATTTCGATTTTTTAATTAAGCATTTATCTATTTATTTATTTATTTATTAACTTTTATTTAATGAATATAAATTTCCAAAGTACAGCTTATGGATTACAATGGCTTCCCCCACCCAGTGACTTCACTCCCACCCGCAACCCTCCCCTTTCCTGCTCTCTCTCCCCTTCCATTCATATCAAGATTCATTTTCAATTCTCTTTATATACAGAAGATCACTTTAGTACACATTAAGTAGAGATTTCAACAGTTTGCACCCACATAGAAACACAAAGTGAAAAATACTGTTTGAGTACTGGTTATAGCATTAAATCACAATGTACAGCACATTAAGGACACAGATCCTACATGAGGAGTAAGTGCACAGTGACTCCTGTTGTTGACTTTTAAAATTGACACTCTTGTTTATGGCCTCAGTAATCACCCTAGGCTCTTGTCATAAGTTTCCAAGGCTATGGAAGCCTTTTGAGTTCACCGACTCTTATTTAGACAAGGTCGTAGTCAAAGTGGAAGTTCTCTCCTCCCTTCAGAGAAAGGTACCTCCTTCTTTGAAGACATGTTTTTCCCACTGAGATCTCACTCACAGAGATCTTTCATTTATGTCTTTTTTTTTTTGCCAGAGTGTCTTGGCTTTCCATGCCTGAAATACTCTCATGGGCTTTTTAGCCAGATCCGAATGCCTTAAGGGCTGATTCTGAGACCAGAGTGCTGTTTAGGACATCCGACATTCTATGAGTCTGCTGTGTATCTCGCTTCCCATGTTGGATCATTCTCTCCCTTTTTTTATTCTATCGGATAGTATTAGAAGACACTAGTCTTGTTTGTGTGATCCCTTTGACTCTTAGTCCTTTCATTATGATCAATTGTGAACAGAAATTGATCACTTGGACTAGTGAGATGGCATTGGTACATACCACCTTGATGGGATTGATTTGAAATCCCTGGTATGTTTCTAACTCTACCATTTGGGGCAAGTCAGCTTGAGCATGTCCCAAATTGTACATCTCTTCCCTCTCTTATTCCCACTCTTATATTTAACAGGATCACTTTTCAGTTAAATTTCAACACCTAAGGATAACTGTGTATTAATCAAAGAATTAAACCAATAGTATTAAGTAGAACAGACAAAGAAAAAATACTAAGAGGGATAACATATTAAGTTGTTCATCAACAGTCAGGGCTATGGCTGATCACATCACCGTTGCTCATAGTGTCCATTTCACTTCAACAGGTTTCCTTTTTGGTGCTCAGTCAGTTGTCACCGATCAGGGAGAACATATTGTCGCTCGCTCCACAGGCTCTCAGAGGAGCGGCAATGGATTTGCTGTTGTTTCTTTCCCTGGTCCTCCCCGGAATAGCTGCCGCCCCCCTGCCAATGCGGAGGGGTAGCACCCCCGCTGCTTCCCCCGCTTCCGCGGAGGAGCAGCACACAACCGGCCAGCTCCCTCAGGGGTTCCTCAGGTGTTCCCCCCGCATGTTGTCTCTCCTCCTTTATAGTCCTTTCTGCCAAACTGTGCTCTGCTGGCATTCATGCAGTCCACGTGCTGAGCATGCTGTTCTCCTCCAATCAGAGGTTGGATCGGGAATCAGCTAATTGGTAAGGCAGCTGTGTAGGATTTGTTTACTCTCTCTCAGCACCATATGGTGGGAGATCAGGTGCATTGAGTTAGTCTTAGCAGTTCCAGTAGTTTAGTCTAGTCTTGGTAATCTCAGTATTTGTCCTCAGTATTATTTGTCCACAGTTTTAGTACTTATTTGTCTCTCAGGCGACGGGCCCTGCCATGTTATGGGAGACGGGGTCTGCTCCCCACTGGGCCCTGCTCCCCACACATATAATATTTGTCCCTTTGGGACTGGCTTATTTCACTCAGCATGATGTGTTCCAGATTCCTCCATTTTGTTGCAAATGACTGGATTTCATTGTTTTTTTTACTGCGGTATAGTATTCTAAAGAGTACATATCCCATAATTTCTTTATCCAGTCTACTGTTGATGGGCATTTAGGTTGGTTCCAGGTCTTGGCTATTGTGAATTTTGCTGCAATAAACATTAGGGTGCAGACCGCTTTTTTGTTTGCCAATTTTATTTCCTTTGGGTAAATTCCAAGGAGTGGGATGGCTGGGTAGAATGGTAGGGTTATATTCAGGTTTCTGAGGAATCTACAGACTGACTTCCATAGTGGCTTTACCAGTTTGCATTCCCACCAACAATGGATTAGTGTCCATTTTGCCCCACATCCTTGCCAGCATCTATTGTTGGTAGATTTCTGTATGTGAGCCATTCTAACCGGGGTGAGGTGAAACCTCATTGTGGTTTTGGTTTGCATTTCCCTAATGGCGAGTGATCTTTAACATTTTTTCATGTGTCTGTTGGCAATTTGGATTTCCTCTTTTGATAAATGTCTATTGAGGTCCTTGGCCCATCTCTTAAGTGGGTTGTTGGTTTTGTTGTTGTGGAGTTTCTTGATCTCTTTGTAGATTCTGGTTATTAACCCTTTATCTGTTGCATAGTTTGCAAATATTTTTTCCCATTCTGTCAGTTGTCTCTTCACTCTCTTGACTGTTTCTTTTGCAGTACAGAAACTTCTCAATCTGATGCAATCCCAATAGTGGATTTTGGCTTTGACTGCCTGTGCCTCCCGGGTCTTTTCCAGAAACTCCAAGCCTGTGCCAATATCTTGAAGGGTTTCTCCAATGCTCTCTAATAACTTGATGGTGTCAGGTCATAGATATAGGTCTTTAATCCATGTTGAGTGGATTTTTGTGTAAGGTGTAATGTAGGGGTCTTGCTTCATGCTTCTGCACATGGAAATCCAGTTTTCCCAGCACCATTTATTGAATAGACTGTCCTTGCTACAGGAATTGGTTTTAGATCCTTCATCAAATATAAGTTGCTGTAGATGTTTGGGTTGTTTTCTGGTGTTTCAATTCTGTTCCATTGGCCTATCCATCTGTTTCTGTACCAGTACCATGCTGTTTTGATTGCAACTGCCCTGTAGTATGTCCTGAAATCTGGTATTGTGATGCCTCCGGCTTTGTTTTTGTTGTACAAGATTGCTTTAGCTATTCGAGGTCTCTTGTGTCTCCATATGAATTTCAGCATCATTTTTTCTAGATCACAGAAGAATGTCTTTGGTATCTTGATTGGGATTGCATTGAATCTATAAATTGCTTTTGGGAGAATGGACATTTTGATGATGTTGATTCTTCCAATCCATGAACATGGAAGATTTTTCCATTTTTTGATATCCTCTTCTATTTCTTTCTTTAAGGTTTTGTAATTCTCATCCGAGAAATCTTCAACGTCCTTGGTTAAATTTATTCCAAGGTATTTGATTGTTTTTGTAGCTATTGTGAATGGGATTGATCTTAGCAGTTCTTCCTCAGCCGTGGCATTGCTTGTGTATACAAAGGCTGTTCATTTTTGTGCACTGATTTTATGTCCTGCCACTTTGCCAAACTCCTCTATGAATTCCAGTAGTCTCTCAGTAGAGTTCTTTGGATCCTCTAAGTAAAGAATCATATCATCTGCAAAGAGGGATAGTTTGACTTCTTCCTTCTCAATTTGTATTCCTGTAATTTCTTTTTCTTGTCTGATGGCTCTGGCTAAAACTTCCAGAACTATGTTAAATAGCAGTGGTGAGAGTGGGCATCCCTGTCTGGTGTGAGATCTCAGTGGAAATGCTTCCAACTTTTCCCCATTCAATAGGATGTTGACTGTGGGTTTTTCATAAATTGCTATGATTATATTGAGGAATGTTCCTTCTATACCCAATTTGCTTAGAGTTTTCATCATAAATCGGTGTTGAATTTTATCAAATGCTTTCTCTGCATCAATTGAGATAATCATATGGTTTTTCTTCTGCAGTCTGTTAATGTGGTGTATCACATTGATTGATTTGCGAATGTTGAACCATCCCTGAATACCAGGGATAAATCCCACTTGGTCTGGGTGGATGATTTTTCTGATGTGCTGTTGTATTCTATTGGCCAGAATTTTATTGAGGATTTTTGTGTCTATGTTCATCAGGGTATTGGTCTGTAATTTTCTTTCAGTGCTGCATCTTTCTCTGGCTTAGGGATTAAGGTGATGCTGGATTCATAGAAAGAATTTGGGAGGATTCCATCTTTTTTGATTCTTCTGAATAGTTTGAGAAGAAATGGAATTAGTTCTCCTTTAAATGTCTGGTAGAATTCAGCAATGAATCCATCCAGTCTGGGCTTTCTTTGTTGGGAGGGCCTTTATTACTGTTTCAATTTCTGTCTCAGTTATGGGTCTATTTAGGTTTTCTATGTCTTCATGATTAAATTTATGTAGATAGCATATGTCCAGGAATCTATCCATTTCTGATAGATTTTCCTGTTTGCTGGCACACAACTCTGTATTAATTTCTGATGATTCTTTTTATTTCTGTGGTGTCTGTTGTTACATTTCCTTTTTCATCTCTGATTTTATTGATTTGGGTCTTTTCTCTTCTTTTTTTAGTTAGTTGGGCCAATGGGGTGTCGATTTTTTTTTTTTTTCAAAAAAGCAGCTCTTCACTTGGCTGATTTTTTGTAATGTTTTTTTGGATTCAATCCTGTTAATTTCTTCTCTGATTTTAATTATTTCTCTTCTCCTACTAGATTTGGGTCTGGTTTCCTGCAGTTTTTTCTAGGTCCTTGAGATGTGCTGAAATCTCATTTATTTGGTACCTTTCCAATTTCTTGATATAAACACTTATTGCTATAAACTTGCCTCTCAATACTGCTTTTGCCATATCCCATAAGTTTTGATATGTTGTGTTGTTATGCTCATTTACTTCCAGAAAGTGTTTGATTTCTCTTTTGACTTCTTGTATGACCCAATGTTCATTCAGTAGCATGTTGTTCAGTCTCCATGTGTATGTATACTCTCTAGGGTTTCCTGAGTTGCTAATTTCCAGCTTCATTCTGCTGTGGTCTGAGAAGCTGCATGGTATGATTCTAATTCTTTTGAATTTGTTGAGAGTTGCTTTATGGCCTAGTATGTGATCAATCCTAGAGAAGGTTCCATGCACTGCTGAGAAGAATGTAAAGTCTTTAGATGTAGGATTGAAACTTCTGTAGATATCTGTTAGATCCATTTGGGCAATAGTGTCGATTAAATCTGCTGTTTCCTTGTTGATCTTCTGTCCGAATGATCTATTACTGAGAGTGGCATATTGAAGTCTCCCAGTACTATTGTCTTGGAACCTAAGTCTCCCTTTAAGTCCCTTAACATATCTTTTAAATAGACTGGTGCCCTGTATTTAGGTGCATATACATTTATAATAGTTACATCTTCCTGTTGAATTGTTCCCTTAATCATTATATAGTGCCCCTCTTTGTCTCTTAACAGTTTTTGTGTTAAAGTTTATTTTGTCTGATATTAATATGGCTACACCTGCTTTTTTTGGTTTCTGTTGGCATGGAATATCTTTTTCCAACCTTTCACTTTCAGTCTGCATGCATCTTTGTTAGAAAGATGTGTTTCTTGTAGGCAGCAAATAGTTGGGTTTTGTTCCTTAATCCATTCAGCCAGTCTGTACTTTTAACTTTAGAGTACAATCCATTAACGTTCAATGTGACTATTGATATGTGGTGACTTTGCCCTGCCATTTTCCCAAAGATATTTTCTAGTATATGCTTTGAGCATCCCATGCTCCTTTACTGGTAGGTTTCCTTCCTTTACCTTCTTTCATATTGATGGCCGTGTTTCTGTGTTTCTGAGTGTAGCACATCTTTAAGCATCTTTTGCAGGGCTGGACGAGTGGCAGCAAACTCTTCAATTTCTGTTTGCTATGAAAGGTCTTTATTTCACCTTCATTCACAAATGAGAGCTTAGCAGGATATAATATTCTGGGCTGGCAATTTTTTCTCTTAGCACCTGGGCTATGTCTTGCCATTCCCTCCTAGCCTGTAGTGTTTCTTATGAGAAGTCTGCTGTGAGTCTAATTGGAGATCCTCAACCTAAGTGTTTCTACTGACTCTCCAGCTGCTCTCAGCTGCCTTCCTACCCTCCACCACTGTTGCTCATCTAATTCATCATTTTCCACGAACCATGGTGATGCCTTGGCAATGGCCCTAGTGAATGCGCATACCGTAGCCACCTTAATGGGCATCCCCATGGTCTTTAACAAGTGGCTCAGCAGCAAGTGCAACTTAGTAGTGGATGGAGTGTTACCCATTACTGCTAAAGACAACTCCCACCTTGAATCTGGCATTCATTCACAACTCCCGTCCTGTTACTGGTGTTCTACTCCCTGCCTATTAGGGGTCTCTTACAGCCTGCTTTGGCAGCTATATATTTTCTTTCTTCTGTCTTCACCAACAGTACCACAGTCTCTGTTCTTTCCTTTTATACTGCCTGCATTCCTGTGTGTACGCACGCTTACCTTTGTTTCTACCCTATTCCTGTGATTCACAAAGCGATCCAAGTCATGGCACCACTCTTGTCGCTCCCTCGCCCGCAAAGGAATGACGCTACTCGCAGCTGATCGGTCTTCCGTAGACTTTTATTATGAGAGAGAAAATAGCGGGGACAGAGGTAGAGAGAAAGGAAGGAGGAAGAGAGAGAGAGAGAGAGAGAGAGAGCGCCTCCTTCCTCAGCATATGACTTATATACAAAATCCAACCAATCAGAAGTGGGCTAAAGTCCATGCACGGAGCACTCCAATCCGATGCCTGTTCATGCAGAATTCATGCACTCCTGGGCCAATCAAATGAGATGTCACGTGGTGGGCAGGCTCTTCGTGTGGTCCTCGGCACCATCTTGTTGTTTACAACACTCTATACCCTTTTTGGAAAGTCCCTCTTAGTCAGTTACATCCGGTGGAAAGAACTATCCCAACTGAAACTAAAAATGTCCGCTTTAGCAAATGCAACATGGCTGCCAGGCCAAGCCTTAACTCAGAGGTCCCATGGTAGGCCTACCCATGGGTCCCCACATCCTTGATCAAATATAAGTTAGCTGTAGATGTTTGGGTTTCTTTCTGGTGTTTCTATTCTGTTCCATTGGTCTATCCATCTGTTTCTGTACCAGTACCATGCTGTTTTGATTACAACTGCCCTGTAGTATGTCCTGAAATCTGGTATTGTGATGCCTCCGGCTTTGTTTTTGTTGTACAAGATTGCTTTAGCTATTCGAGGTCTCCTGTGTCTCCATATGAATTTCGGCATCATTTTTTCCAGATCTGAGAAGAATGTCTTTGGTATCTTGATTAGTATTGCATTGAATCTGTAAATTGCTTTTGGGAGAATGGACATTTTGATGATGTTGATTCTTCCAATCCATGAGCCCGGAAGATTTTTCCATTTTTTGGTATCCTCTTCTATTTCTTTCTTGAAGATTTTGTAATTCTCATCATAAGGATCTCATCATAGAGATCTGTACTGCAAAAGAAACAGTCAGACGAGGCAACCGACAGAATGGGAAAAAATATTTGGAAACTATGCTACAGATAAAGGATTAATAACCAGAATCTACAAAGAGATCAAGAAACTCCACAACAACAAAACAAACAACCCACTTAGGAGATGGGCCAAGGACCTCAATAGACATTTATCAAAAGAGGAAATCCAAATGGCCAACAGGCACATGAAAAAATGTTCAAGGTCACTAGCAATCAGGGAAATGCAAATCAAAAGCACAATGAGGTTTCACCTCACCCCAGTTAGAATGGCTCACATACAGAAATCTACCAACAACAGATGCTGGCAAGGATGTGGGGAAAAATGGACACTAATCCATTGTTGGTGGGAATGTAAACTGGTAAAGCCACTATGGAAGTCAGTCTGGAGATTCCTCAGAAACCTGAATATAACCCTACCATTCAACCCAGCCATACCACTTCTTGGAATTTACCCAAAGAAAATTAAATTGGCAAACAAAAAAAGCTGTCTGCACCCTAATGTTTATTGCAGCTCAATTCACAATAGCCAAGACCTGGAACCAACCTAAATGCCCATCAACAGTAGACTGGATAAAGAAATTATGGGATATGCACTCTTTAGAATACTATACAACAGTCAAAAAACAATGAAATCTGGTCATTTGCAACAAGATGGAGGAATCTGAAACACATCATGCTGAGTGAAATAGCCAGTCCCAAAGGGACAAATTTCATATGTTCTCCCTTATCGGTGACAACTAACTGTGCACCAAAAAGGAAACCTGTTGAAGTGAAATGGACACTGTGAGAAACAGTGACTTGATCAGCCCTTGCCCTGACTGTTGATGAACAACTTAATACTTTATCCCTCCTAGTATTTTTTTCTTGTTTGTTCTACTTAATACTTTTGGTTGAATTCTGTAATTAATACACAGTTATCCTTAGGTGTTGATACTTAACTGAAAAAATGATCCCTATTAAATATAAGAGTGGGAATAAGAGAGGGAAGAGATGTACAATTTGGGACATGCTCAAGCTGACTTGCCCCAAATGGTAGAGTTAGAAACATACCAGGGGATTCCAATTCAATCCTATCAAAGTGGCATGTACCAATGCCATCTCACTAGTCCAAGTGATCAATTTCTGTTCACAATTGAGCATAATGATAGGACTAAGAGCCAAAGGGATCACATAAACAAGACTAGTGTCTGAAAATACTAACCGATAGAATAAAAAAGGGAGAGAATGACCCAACATGGGAAGCGAGATACACAGCAGACTCATAGAATGGCAGATGTCCTAAACTGCACTCTGGCCTCAGAATTAGCCCTTAAGGCATTTGGATCTGGCTGAAGAGCCCATGAGAGTATTTCAGGCATGGAAAGCCAAGACACTCTGGCAAAAAAAAAAAAAAAATGACCTAAATGAAAGATCTCCGCGAGTGAGATCCCAGTGGAAAGAACAGGTTAGCAAAGGAGGAGGAATGTTTCTCTGAAGGGAGGAGAGTACTTCCACTTTGACTATGACCTTGTCTAAATATGATCAGAGTCAGTGAACTCAAAAGGCTTCCATAGCCTTGGAAACTCATGACAAGAGCCTAGGGAGATTTCTGACGCCATAAACAAGAGTGTCAATTTGTTAAGTCAACAACAGGAGTCACTGTGTACTTACTCCTCATGTAGGATCTCTGTCCTTAATGTGCTGTACATTGAGATTTAATGCTATAGCGAGTACTCAAACAGTATATTTCACTTTGTGTTTCTATGTTGGTGCAAACTGTTGAAATCTTTACTTAATATATACTAAACTGATCTTTTGTATATAAAGAGAATTGAAAATGAATCTTGATGTGAATGGAAGGGGAGAGGGAGTGGGAGATGGGAGGGTTGTGGGTGGGAGGGAAGTTATGGGGGGTAGCCATTGTAATCCATAAGCTGTACTTTGGAAATTTATATTCATTAAATAAAAGTTTAAAAAAAGCCAATCTGCAGGATTCCAAACATTCTGTGCAGGATAGTGGGTAACATGTCTGACTGAAAACTGTCTCATTCTTGCTAATATACATACAGCAAATTTCTCTCAGAACACAGTAAGATATGGAATGAGCAATAACTGGGTAGTAACACAATCTATTCTGGTACTCGACAGTAATAGAGTTTAGCACAATCTATTGAAAATTGGAATTTTATGAGTTTTTATTTTTTAAAAAAAAAGATGCTACTGCAGCATAAAGGCAATGAAAATAAAACAGTGATAAAAATGCAAAATTTAAGAAAAATCGCTGGAGACCTTAATTGTCTATAAATTTATCTTTAAATTTAATGCTTATGAGATCAAAGTAATGCTAATGCTTTCTATTTATTTTTCAAGCATGCCCTAACATCCTTAAAGATTAAAAGGATCAAGAACTGTCAAGATCATTTTCAAAATGAATGAGTGTATGAAAATATCCTAGTAGCTGCTAAAGCTTCTTATGAATTTCAATGTAACTATTTATAGTAATTAGAAAAGTATGTGATGTTTGAATCACTAATGGAAAAGCCAAGCAGGCCAGAAACATATCTGTGTTAACACAGAAAACTTTACATACTACAGTGGGAAAGAAGTATAAGTAAACACATTTTTAATGCTGAAGAAACTCTCTTTTTTGCAAAAAATGAAACTGTCAATAATGCATTAAATTACTCACAAACATGACAACCCTAAAACATAAAATTTGATTAAAAAATAATACCATATAATAATTAATATGTCAGCCTGATAACATTGCCAAACATGCAACTAATAAAGAATTATATTTAAAAATAAATTAAGAACACCCATTTTAACAAGTGAAACTGCAATAAAAGTAAAAACAAAAGCAAAATACAACATACATAATGAATGCACAAAAAAGAACAGCTGACAGTTCAAATATAAGTATACACAACGAAAGCCCCACCTCGCCTCCAGCTAAGGGAAGAGGAAAATGAATAGTAACTATGATGGTATAACTTTGGAGAATAAGTGGATAAAATAAAAAGAACTCAAAATGTTCAACAAAGTTTAGTCATTTTTTTCTTCTAACCACTTGCCATATGCAAAAACACATATTGCCACAGAAATAAGTAATATCGTGTGTGCACACATGCACACACACACACACACACACGCACACACTCAGTAGCCTAATAAGCAATAATAACAAAAACTAGAGACACTTACATTTCCCCTAAGTGAATAGGAACAGCAATTTGTTTCCTTACTAAACTATTGAGTATAGACCAGTTCAAGATGAATAACACTTGCCAAGTTGGCTATTATATCTATAGTATAACAAACTATTGTATTGAAGTTTCAAACATGTAAATTAGCTTATAAATTTGAATTGTGCATCACCATATGAAGAAATATGAAATAAACCTAGTATTAATATATACCATGTGCAAGAAGGTGATTATTTTTAGCGTTAAAAGGAAAAGTGTTAAGTGTTTTTAGTGTTAAGAGGATTATTTTTAAGTGTTACAAGGAAAGCCAGCACTATTACACAGTATATTACACTGTCATCTGCAGCACCGACACCCCATATGGGCATAGGTTCAAGTCTTGGCTGCTCCATTTCTGAGCCATCTCCCTTCCCTGATAATGCATCTGGGAAGACAGAAGATGATGGCCCAAATATTTGAGACCCAAAAGAAACTCCCAGCTCCTGGCTTCAGCCTGGCTAGCCCTAGCTGTTGCATCCCCTTTGAGAGTGAACAAGAGGATGGAAACTCTCTTTCTCACTGCCTTTCAAATAAATGATAAAATATCATATATTATCATAAAATTGTGGGGAGCAACTTGGACTAGACTAAGTTACTGGAATTAAGACTTATTCTATGCATCTGCTCTCCCACAATATGGCGCTGGGAGAGGAGTAAACAACTTCTACACAGCTGCCTCCAGTTCGACCAATAACCTGCAGGAGCTGATCCTGCTCCTGATTGGAGGAGAGCAGCGTGCTCGGCGTGTGGGTAGCAGAGTTGGGATTGGTGGAAGAGGACTATAAAGGATGAGAGAGACAACATGCACCAGGAACATCTAAAGGGAACATCCGGATAACATCTGAGCAGCCCCCGAGAGAGCCAGCCGGCGGTGTGCCGCTCCCCCGCAGAAGTGGGGAAAGTGGCAGGGGGAGCCGCCCTTCCACGGAGGTGGAAGGATCAGCAGCCAACCCGGGAAGGACCAGCAGCAAACCCGGGAAGGGCTGAGCAGACAAAAGAACAGCGCAGGGTCTAGTGTTGTTCCTCCACGAAGAGGGGGAGCGACATAAAATAATATGATAAATTTTAGAAGTGTTGAAAACTCTGATATGTCAGTTGTATGATAATCTTTTTGCATTTTTGGAAATATAAAAAATAGCATCAATTGGATTATAATACAAATATCAGAAAGTAAATAATTGATTTATTAAGGTCAATTATATATGATACTCATATTCTAAATTCCTATTGCTTTTCACACCAAGAATTTTAATAATGCTATAATTGTCTATGAGTAAATAAACAAAGTTATTAGTTTTCTCCAGCATACTCTTTCAGCTGAAAGGAGAAAAAAGAATGATCATCAATGCTGAATATATCAAGGGAAATACTTCTCCATGCAGTTTTACAATATATATTGTCAACCTTTGAAAGCTCCTGATGCATTTGAACTCAAAATTCTGTTTTTTTTTAAAGATTTATTTATTTATTGAAAGTCAGAGTTACACAGAGAGAGGAGAGGCAGAGAGAGAAAGAGAGAGAGGTCTTCCATCTGATGATTCACTCCCCAATTGGCCACAATGGCTGGAGCTGTGCTGATCTGAATCCAGAAGCTAGGAGCTTCCTCTGGGTCTCCCATGCGGGTGCAGGGGCACAAGGACTTGAGCCATCTTCTACTGCTTTCCCAGGCCATAGAAGAGAGCTGGATCAGAATTGGAACAGCTGGGTCTCAAACTGGTGCCCATAAGGGATGCCAGCACTACAGGCTGCACCACTGCACCCACCCCAAATTATATTTTTTCAACATTTATTTAATAAATATAAACTTCCAAAGTACAACTTTTGAATTATTGCAGCTTTTCCCTCAATAACCTCCCTCCCACCTGCAACCATCCCATCTCCCACTCCCTCTCCCATCCCATTCTTCATCATGATTAATTTTCAATTATCTTTATATACAGAAGATCAACTTAGTATATACTACATAAAGATTTCAACAGACTGCACCCACAAAGACACACAAAGTACAGAGTACTGTTTGAGTAGTGGTTTTACCATTAATTTGCATATTACAACACATTAAGGGCAGAGGTCCTACATGGGGACCAGGTGCACAGTGACTCCCATTGTTGATTTAACAATTGACACTCTTATTTATGTCAGTAATCACCCGAGGCTCTTGACTTGAGCTGCCAAGGCTATGGAAGCCTCTTGAGTTCACCAACTCTGATCTTATTTAGACAAGGCCATAGTCAAAGTGGAAGTTCTCTCCTCCATTCAGAGAAAGGTACTGCCTTCTTTGATGGTCCATTCTTTCCGCTGGGATCTCACTCACAGAGATCTTTCATTTAGGTCAATTATTTTGCCACAATGTCTTTTTTTTTTTAACTTTTATTTAATGAATATACGTTTCCAAAGTACGAATAATGGATTACTATGGCTTCCCCCCCACACCGTCCCTCCCACCCACAACCCTCCCCTCTCCCACTCCCTCTCCCCTTCCATTCACATTCACATCAAGATTCATTTTTGATTATCTTAATATACAGAAGATCAGCTTAGTATACATTAAGTAAGGGTTTCAACAGTTTGCTCCCACACAGAAACATAAAGTGAAAAATAATAGATGATTTTTTTTTTAATGATGATGAAATCAGATCAGACCTATTGTCATGTTTAATCCCAGTGAGAGTCAAGTTGGGAGTTGACAGTTTCTTTTCTTTTCTTTTCTTTTCTTTTTTTTTTTTTTTTTTTACAGAGGATCAGTTTAGTATGCATTAAGTAAAGATTTCAACAGTTTGCACCCCCATAGAAACACAAAGTGAAATATATTATTTGAGTACTCGTTATAGCATTAAATCTCAATGCACAGCACATTAAGGACAGAGATCCTACATGGGGAGTGAGTGCACAGTGCCACAATGTCTTGGCTTTCCATGCCTGAGAAACTCTCATGGGATTTTTAGTCAGATCAGAATGACTTAAGGGCTGATTCCTAGACTAGAGTGATGCTTAGGGTTTTTGCCATTCTATAAGTCTGCTGTGTATCCTGCTTCCCATGTAGGATCATTCTCTCCTTTTTATTCTATCAATTATTTGCACACACTGGTCTGATTTATGTAATCCCTTTGACAATTAATCCTATCTTTTCAATCAATTATGAACTTTAACTGATCACTTTAACAAGTAAGATGGCATTGGTACATGCCACCTTGATTGGATTGAATTGGAATTCCCCTGGCACATTTCTAGCTCTATCGTGAGGGGTAATTCTAATTGAGCATGTGCCGAACTGTACATGTCCTCCCTCTCTTATTCCCACTCTTATATTTAACAGGGACCACTTTTCACTTAAATTTAAATGACTAAGAATAATTGTGTGTTAATTAAAGAGTTCAACCAAAGTATTAAGAAGAATAAAAAAAAACACTAAAAGGAATAAAATAATAAGTTTTTCCATGACAGTCAGGACAAGGGCTGATGAAGTCACTGTTTCTCATAGTGTCCATTTCACTTCAATAGGTTTCCTTTTAGGTGCTCAGTTAGTTGTCACAGATCAGGGAGAACATATGATATTTGTCCCTTTGGGATTGACTTAGTTCACTCAGCTTGTTTTCCAGATTCCTCCATTTTGTTGCAAATGACTGGATTTCATTTTTTTTACTGCTGTATAGTATTCTAGAGTACATATCCCATAATTTCTTTATCCAGTCTTCTGTTGATGGCCATTTTGGTTGATTCCATGTCTGAGCTATTGTGAATTGAGCTGCAATGAACATTGAGGTGCAGACAGCTCTTTTCTATTTGCCAATTTAATTTCCTTTTTGGGTAAATTCCAAGGAGTGAGATGGCTGGGTTGTATGGTAGGCCTATATTCAGGTTTCAGAGGAATCTCCAAACTGACTTCCATAGTGGCTTTACCAGTTTGCATTCCCAGCAACAGTGGGTTAGTGTCCCTTTTTCCCCACATCCTCACCAGCATTTGTTGTTAGTTGATTTCTTTATGTAAGCCATTCATTATAATCAAAACAGCATTGTATTGGTGCAGAAACAGATGGATAGGCCAATAGAACAGAATAGAAACACCAGAAATCAATCCAAACATCTACAGCCAACTTATATTTGGCAAGGACCTAAAACCAATTCCTGGAGCAAGGACAGTCTCTTCAACAAATGGTGTTAGGAAAACCGGAGCTCCACATGCAGAAGCATGAAGCAAGACCCCTACCTTTCACCTTACACAAAAATTCACTCAACATGGATTAAAGATCTAAATATATGACTCGACTACATCAAATTATTAGAGAACATCAGAGAAACCCTGTAAGATATAGGCACAGGCAAAGACTTTTTGGAAAAGACCCGAAAGGCACAGGCAGTGAAAGCCAAAATTAACATTTGGAGTTAATTGCATCAAATTGAGAAGTTTCTGTACTTCAAAAGAAACAGTCAGGAAAGTGAAGAGGCAACCAACAGAATGGGAGAAATATTTGCAAATTATGCAACCAACAAAGGATTAATAACCAGAATCTACAAAGAGATCAAGAAACTCCACAATAACAAAACAAACAACCCACTTAAGAGATGGGCCAAGGACCTAAATAAACATTTTTCTTTTTTTAATTAATTTTTTTTGACAGGCAGAGTGGACAGTGAGAGAGAGAAAGACGGAGAGAAAGGTCTTCCTTTGCCGTTGGTTTACCCTCCAATGGCCACCGCGGCCAGCGCGCTGTGGCTGGCGCATGGCACTGATCTGAAGCCAGGAGCCAGGTGCTTCACCTGGTCTCCCATGCGGGTGCAGGGCCCAAGGACCTGGGCCATTCTCCACTGCACTCCCGGGCCATAGCAGAGAGCTGACCTGGAAGAGGGGCAACCGGGACAGAATCCAGCACCCCAACCGGGACTAGAACCCAGTGTGCCAGTGCTGCAAGGTGGAGGATTAGCTTATTGAGCTGCGACGCCAGCCAATAGACATTTTTCAAAAGAGGAAATCCAAATGGCCAACAGATGCATGAAAATATGTTCAAGACCACTAGCAATCAGTGAAATGAAAATCAAATTATATTTTTAATAATTAACTTAAGGAAGCATTAAGAGCTAAAAATGCATATGTATAAATGTCTTCATTGTTTTAAAACCTCAAAATATATATTGCTGAATAGTGTGGTATGGACTGGTTAAATATTTTATGATATGTTGCAACATATTAAAATACTGTTCTCAGGGTCAGGCCTGTAGCCTAGCCGTTTAGATGCCTATCTGGGTGCTTGTATCCCATGTCAGTGCGGCTGGCTTTGAGTCTCAGTTCTATTGCCATTTCAGGCTCCCTACTAGTATACATACTTGGAGGTAGCAGGTGATAATTCAAGTAGCTGAGTTATTGCCACTCACAATGGAGACATAGGCTGGGCTCATGGCTCTGGTTTTGGTCCCAGGTCAACCCCAGAATTTGCAAGCATTTGGGGAACAAACCAGACAGTGAGAGTTCTGTCTGTCTTTATGTCATCCATCCTACCATCTCTCTGCCTGTTGAATATATAATATGAAATAAAAATACTGCTCTCATCAAATATACACTATATAAATAAACTATATGTAAACAAAAATAAAAATATCAAAAGTCTATTATATATTATATTCACACTGAAATATATATGTGTGTAAAGGCACAAAGGTTTATCTCAAATGATATAGTTTCTTTTTTAATTTTTCTGAACTTTCCAAATTTTTATATTGATAATATTTTACATATATTGGTGTGTGCATGCAGTTATATGATTAGATAAAGAATTGTCAAAAGTCACCCACAATCACTTTTAACTACATAATTTTCCACAAATACTCAAGAGGGATGTCCTTGTGCTTTTGTAGAGTTACCACATTAGTATTCATATGGCTATGCTTTAGAAGAGATTACTTTGAATTAGGTAATAATGTTGCATGAATATTAAGTTTTTTGGCTTTCATAATCATTATTATATGGATATTACTTTAAAAAGGCATATTTTTCTTAGAAACTAGACACAGAACTACTTGATAGTAAAAGGGTAGTCTTCACTTCTCTTCAATGGTTTGGGAAAAATACATACACACATGAGAGAATGATGCTGCCAAAGCTGCAAAATGGAAACAATTGACACACTTAGATAATCATGTGTAGAGATTGCTAAGTCTATTCTTAAATTTAAAAAACCAAAACCTCAAAATAAATAGTTGCCACAAGAAAACCCCAACTCAAGGTAATAATTCAAGAATTAAATTTGCTTTGGTATCTGGCATTTCACTTGTTTCTCATATAATTAAACATTGACAATAATAATGTAGAGTGAGGGAAAGAGGAGGATGAACGAGATGGATATATGAGGACTCAAAAATTATAGAGATTTGAGAAATCTCTATATACTTAATATATATTAAAATATATCTATATTTACAATGTGATACTTCAATACAAAACAATAAGAAAATTGACACAGTTTGAGTAGCACATATTGTGAACTATCACAGTATCTGGGACTGGCACTTTGGCACAAAAGATTAAGCCAACACCTGCAATGCAGATATCCTGTATGGGTACTTTTCTGTGGCACAGTTGCTCCACTTCAATCAAGCTCCCTGCTAATACACCTGGGAGAGAAACCAAAGGTGGCTCAAGTACTTGGGCCTTTACATACCTTGGGAGACATGGATGGAGTTCCTGGATCCTGGCTTTAGTCTGATCCAGCCAGTTGACTACTGTGCCCAAATGGGAAGTGAAACAGTGGATGGAAGATCTGTCTCTCCCTCTGTCTCTAAATTTGACTTTCAAATGAATATATATCATTAAAAAAGAAACTGTTTAAAACAATGCTATGTGTCTTCTCACTCACGTCCATAAAGCATGCTTGCAAGGCTATGTAGACCCTCAAGGAGTATGAGGTCCAACAATAATTTTAGACTCTGCTATATTTGATCAGGAAAAAAGGAAGATTCCAGATATTTAAAAAATTTTCTGAGGGACTAGGTAAAGTCTAGGAAGCCACTTTTAGAAGCCAGATCAGGGGATCTAATGAAGAAAGTTCTTACCAATTATTGTAAACTCTGAGAGCTTCTACTCATGACTTCCTGAGAACATTTGTATTCCTCCAGATTACTGACTGCTTAGTATCTCCTATCATTATCCTGTTCTAATGTTAGAGTATGCATGTATGTATCTAGAAAAATAAATACATGAAGGTTTTTCCACCATATATGGTTTTGATGCATATATTATATATGAGACTAATTTTAAAAATCATGAGTAAATGAAACTAAAGATATCTATTTTGTTGAAAACTTTGAATTCCATGCAGTTTTTTCATAATAAGTATTTTTTCTGAACTTTATAAGACTTCTCATAATGCATGGATTTAATTTTTTGCAACAACTTTTATATTAATAGCCTACAGACATTTTGAAACATGTGTACATGTATGTTAGTGACTCTGCAATTTTTTTCTCATTTCATATTTAAAGTTGATTATACAATTTGTCTTTTTACATTATGAGAATCGTTTTACATTAAAAGAATCAAAAAGCTATTTGGTGACCAGAAGACTTATACTTTCTAAATATTCACATGATTCATATTATATAGCCCCTATGGCACTAAGTAGCTCAACTGGACAATCTTGACTTCCAGTAGAAACATTAAAATATCATATGCCTATCTCTATAAGACTGTTAAGAAATTACTTTCATGCTTTCCAAAATTTCTCATTTTGGCCTGCGCAAATGAAACCAATGTATTCTGCCTAGGTGAACTTATAAGATAGAAGCATCTTTGGTCTTGAAGTAGCATACTATAGTGAGGTGCACTACATTGGATATGAAAAGCAAATAAAATCTGTGTGTATGTAAATTTGGCTACAATTGTGAGTTTTTGGTCATTTTAAATAAAACAGGTTTAATTTATAATGGGTGTTAAAATAATTTTTGTTTTAATGACATATTTTGTGTGTTTAGTGTCTGCAAATTCTAATTATTTATAGTTCCTCTTAGAAACAGGACCATAGAAATGTTAATAAGAAGCATTTATGCATAATATGAATTATTTACCAGTTTCTTTAATATTAGCTGATTTGCAAAATCAAATGTATAATGTAATCTTATTTAGAGCAGAAATTTGTATATTCTTTATTGCTAAGCACTCTCTCTGTTCATAGTAAAGCTTGAGAGTAATATGTTCTATTGAAAGAATAAACATAAATCAAAAATAATAAATTAATAACACCATGCAATTCTGAAAAGTGGGAGAAGCCTTGAATGGATAATAGAAACTTTGATGGTAATTACTAAGATTTCATCTGAATGAACTAAATTACAAAATTGTGAACAGTATTTTTCTAAGATAAGGGATAAGCAGCAATATGTGATTTATTTCACATGCTTTTTAAAATATTTTATTTATTTATTTACTTAAAAGTCAGAGTTTACAGAGACAGAGGGACAGACAGAGATATTCAGTCTGCTGGTTCACTACTCAAATAGCTGCAAGGGACAACTCCAGGACAGCCTGAAGCCAAGAAACTTGAAAAACATCTGGATTTCCCACATAGGTGGCAAGGGCCAAGCATTCAAGCTCCATTGTACTTCTTTCCCAGGTGCATTAGCAGGGAGCTGAATGAGAAGTAGAGCAGCAAGCTGACATAACCAACTGTGTCATAATGCCAGCCACTATCATGTATTTTTAGTTGTTGATTTTATATACAAAAATCAAATGTAAATTTATTTTATGTTTGATTATTATTAAGTTGGATTCAGAAGTCTTTACCTATGATATCTACTCATTGTCCAATTTGAAAAAATATCTCACATCAATCTAACAGCTACTTTACTACCTAAAAGATCCTTTGTCTTTTGTGATAAATCACTTTCATATTCATTAAGCATTCTTCAAATGTAACTTTCAGGTTTTCAAAGAATTGGAACTATTCCTAGATATGTGCTCATGTTTTTGGAAAGGATTAAAACTGAAAAGTTCTCATTTGGATATTTCTCGTTTATCTTACTTTCTTCCCTAGCATCTCTTATTATGCCCTAAATATGATTTATATTCATTAATCCTTTTTGTAGAGTCTGATTCATCTCCAGCATCCAATCAGAAACTTCCTACCTTTCAAAATCATTTTTCCTTTACAATTTGTTAGTTTCTCTGCACTATGCTAGGTTTGAATATGGTTTTCTCCATAACACATGTTGAAATATGATTGTCTTTTAGATGGTATCAGGAAGTGAGGACTTTCAGGGGTCATTAGGTCATTTAGGATTCATGTTGTCCTGGCAGGACTGGGTTTCTTCTCAGAGGTGTGTGAGTTATTGCTCTTACAACACTGGATTAGTTACTTCAAGGACAAGTTGCTTTGAAGCCTGGGAACTCTACATGCTTTGTCTCCTGTATGCATATAGTTACCTATCTGCCAGATGCTGTGGCCATGCTCTAGAACCCACTGGCTTCCAGAATCAGCAGCCAAAATCAACCTCATTATAAATTACCCAGTTACAGCAACAGAAAATGAACTCAGTACTGTAACAACCTCCCAATTATCTCTTTCATTGGTGCAATAATATCCTCCTTGTTTTGCATAGCTGTAACTTAACCTTATGTTAAGCATTGACATTCAAGTCAAAATGATCTTGTAAAAATTAACATAATTTTTATTGTACTCACCACAATGGAGAAATAAATATCTGAGTTCATGGGTGTGCTAAATATTCTGATTTGATCATTGCAAATGGTATTCGTGTATTAGAACATCATATTGGGCTGGGGCCATGGCTCACTAGGCTAATCCTCCGCCTGCAATGCCGGTACCCTGGGGTTCTAGTACCGGTTGGGGAGAAGCATCTGAAAGAGCAGACAATTCACTAAGCCACAGAGGCATGGTTTAAAGATGAAATCCATCAGAGGAG
Source organism: Oryctolagus cuniculus (assembly GCF_964237555.1). NCBI lineage: Eukaryota > Metazoa > Chordata > Mammalia > Lagomorpha > Leporidae > Oryctolagus > Oryctolagus cuniculus. The sequence goes on along the minus strand of NW_027208220.1, from coordinate 208,885 downwards.
AACACCAAGTATTTTTACAAAAGACTAAAAATAAATGCAGAAAGGCAGGAAATCAGAATAAGAAAGAAAGCATGATTTCCCCAAAGAAACATGACAACATATCAATATTAGAATGTGAAGATGAAGGCCAGCACCGTGGCTCAATAGGCTAATCCTCTGGGTTCCAGTCCCAATTGGTGTGCTGGATTCCGTCCCGGTTGCTCCTCTTCCAGGCCAGCTCTCTGCTGTGGCCCAGGAGTGCAGTGGAGGATGGCCCAGGCCTTTGGGCCCTGTGGCCACATGGTAGACCAGGAGAAGCACCTGGCTCCTGGCTTCAGATGAGCGTGTTGCACCGACCGCAGCCCGCCAGCCGCAGCAGCCATTGGGGGGTGAACCAACGGCAAAGGAAGACCTTTCTCTCTTTCTCACTGTCCACTCTGCCTGTCAAAAAAAATTAATTAATTAAAAAAATGTGAAGATCAAGAGATTGATGAAATGCCTGAAAAGGAATTCAAAAGAATGGAGATACCTTGGAAAGATAAAAATAGATATACTATAAGATGAGCGTTCTCACTCTTGAAAATTTACCCAAGCGAAATGAAATCAGCATATGAAAAAGTTAATCTTATGAGCATAACAAAAATTGAAAATATATCATTGTAAAAATTGAGAGGGAATGAGAGAGGAAGAATGAGGAAGGATGGAGGTGTTGGTCAGAGGGAGGGTAGGGTAGAAAGTATCACTATGTCCCTAAATCTGTATATATTAAATACATTAATGTTGTTTACTTTAAATTTTAAAAAATTAGAAAAAGATAAAATCTAGGGTCCCCCTTTGCAATTAATAAGACATCTTGGAAGCTAACAAGTTCTATATCCACTTTCATTGTAACTGGTAGCAAAATAGCCAGGTTATTTAGGCAGATGCCTTTAAAATACACTTTAATTTTCATAACTGTTGATTTTACTTATTGCATTAAGGTGAGTTTTTCCTAACATAACCCTATGAAGTGAGTTGTTATTCATATTTTGTTAAGAATATTTACTAGCATCATGTATTTGGTATGTTGTAGAAGCAAGATTCAAATTACAGAAGATCAGTATCAAAAAACACAAATTATCATTGCATAATCTTCGGAGTCTGTCATACTCACTTTTTAATGATACCTATTCATTTTAATACCCGTACATGAAATTTAATATACATAATGCCTATATTATATATTTGTTACTATCCTTTTTGTATTCATATCTATGTGTTTTCAACTGGAAAATAGGTAAACTACATGTCTGAGGGAAAAATAATGTTAGGTCCCTCTACCATGACTGATAAGACACACAGTGAAGCACACTATCTTTAATTCAGTTCTTCCCTCTGAACTCCATAGCAATCATTCCTGAGAAGTCATTACTCACAATCAACATGTTTCAACTAGTCACTACCAAACAATTAAACTTGCTTGAGGATGGAAACCCATTGCTAATATTCTATACCATTTATACTATTTATCTTCTGTTATGAGTAAATTTTTTACATATATATGTGTATCAATGTTTAATGTTTTAATTACTATTTATGCCATTAAGAGAGGTTAAATATGTTTTCGGAGCATATACAAGTTTATTTTAATATTGCATTGTTTATTTTCCTATTGTAACTTAGGAGGTGATGTGATTCTTTCAACATAACATGGTATTTTTATTTTTTTTATAGTTTTTTTTTTTGACAGGCAGAGTGGACAGTGAGAGAGAGAGCCAGAGAGGAAGGTCTTCCTTTGCCGTTGGTTCACCTCCAATGGCCACTGCGGCCGGCGTGCTGCAGCCGTGCACTGCGCTGATCCAAGGACCTGGGGCATCCTCCACTGCACTCCTGGGCCACAGCAGAGAGCTGGACTGGAAGAGGAGCAACCAGGATAGAATCTGGTGCCCCGACTGGGACTATAACCCGGTGTGCCGACACCGCAGGTGAAGGATTAGCCTGCTGAACCACGGTGCCAGCTGGTATTTTTATTTAAAACTATGAGATAGTGGAGGTGGAGCCAAGATGGTGGAACAGTGAGGGCACACACTGATAGTCTGGGAAAAGATAGTTTAATAAAAGTGGAGTTACTGTAGCCACAAGAAAAGGCTCAGCAAAAAAATTGCAGAGGAAACTCTTCCGGATCTAGTGGATGTGACACACAGGACCTACAGGGAGAGCAAGGTCACCCACCATGTGGAAGCTGAGCCGCAGGAGCTGCAGCACCGTGGAAGCCGCGCAGCAGAGTCTGGCAGCCAGCGCTGGAAGGGGAGGTGAGATAAAAACTTGGGTAACCCAAGACATTGGCGGGGAAAGGCAGAAAGAGCCTAGAGGGAATGAAAGCCCCACTGGGAAAAGTTCACCAGGTGGACTGGAGGAGAGAAAAAATGAACTAATAAGGGAAACCAGTATGGACATTAGCCTCTCTCTCCACTCACCTTACAAAGCCGAGCAAGACAAAGAGCAGGTGCCATTTTGTGTATGTAAAGCAGTGCCCACCATTAGCCAAGCAGAAAAACCTGACTCTGGTGGGGAGAAATAACAGGAGGTTAAGACCTAGTTAGTGAAAGTGAGGAGCTAATGAACTGAGACTGTGAAAATCTGAGGGGCGGGCGAGAGAACTCACCGAGTACACAAACTCAGTAACTTGGGCAAACTGGTGAGAATGTTGAGAAATTTGAGACAACATTGAGGGCTGCATAAACTCTGTGTGGTCCCAAGGGTAACCAGACAAATACCCACAGGGGCCAGATTTCATACATCAACTACCATCAATTCCACTCAGCTGTGTGGAATTACTTCCCAACTGAGTCAGAAAAAAAGAGAGAGCAAGCAAGCGAGAGAACAATCTGGGTGAGTCACCTTTGGCACACCCTTAACCCTGAAGAACCAAACAGAGCTCTCTGGCCACACCCATCAAAGCCTCTAAGATCCATCAAAAGCAGACAGTCCACTTAATCTAGAGTCACAGTATAATGAGAAGAAACCAAAGAATATCTCCAATATGCCAAACAACAAATGCAGAAACCAAGGTAACAAGAACAAGAAAGACATTATGACGCCCCCAAATGAAATAGACACCCCAATTCAAGATTATGAAGATGATGAGATAGAAGAAATGCAAGAAGAGGATCTCAAAACATTGATAAGAACATTAAGAAGTTCTCAAAAACAAATTGTTAAACTACAGAAATCCTTAATGGACAAGATAGAAAATCTCTCTCGCGAAAATGAAATATTAAGGAGGAATCAAAATGAAATGAAACAACTAGTGGAACAAGAAACTGTGATAGTGATGAGAAATCAAAATGAAATGAAGAATTCAATTGATCAAATGACAAACACATTAGAGAGCCCTCAAAACAGAATGAGTGAAGCAGAAGAGAGAATATCGGACTTGGAAGACAGAGAACAGGAAAGGATACAGTCAAACCAAAGAAAAGAAAAGGAAATTAGAAATCTAAAAAATATTGTCGGGAATCTTCAGGATACTATTAAAAAACCCAACATTCGGGTTCTAGGAGTTCCTGAAGGCATGGAGAGGGAGAAAGGATTAGAAGGCCTTTTTAGTGAGATACTAGCAGAAAATTTCCCAGGTTTGGAGAAGGACAGAGACATCCTAGTACAGGAAGCTCATAGAACCCCTAATAAACATGACCAAAAGAGATCCTCACCACGTCACGTTGTAATTAAACTCACCACAGTGAAATATAAAGAAAAGATCCTAAAATGTGCAAGAGAGAAACGTCAGATTACTCTCAGAGGATCTCCAATTAGACTCACAGCTGACTTCTCATCAGAAACCCTACAAGCTAGAAGGGAATGGCAAGACATAGCCCAGGTACTAAGAGAGACAAATTGCCAGCACATAATATTATACCCTGCAAAGCTCTCATTTGTGAATGAAGGTGAAATAAAGACCTTTCACAAAACAGAAATTGAAAGAATTTGTTGCCGCTCGTCGAGCCCTGCAAAAGATGCTTAAAGATGTGTTACACACAGAAACACAGAAACACGGTCATCAATATGAAAGAAGGTAAATGAAGGAAACCTCACAGCAAAAGATCACAGGAAGTTCAAAACATATATTAGAAAATATCTTTGGCAAAGGGCAGGGCAAAGTTACTACTTATCAATAGTCACATTGAACGTTAATGGCCTGAATTGTCCTGTTAAAAGACACCAATTGGCTGACTGGGTTAAGGAACAAAACCCATCTATTTGCTGCTTACAAGAAACACATCTTTCCAGCAAAGATGCATACAGACTGAAAGTGAAAGGCTGGAAAAAGATATACCATGCCAACAGAAATGAAAAAAGAGTGGGCGTAGCCATCTGAATTTCAGACAACATACACTTTACCACAAAAACTGTTAAGAGAGAAAAAGAGGGGCACCATATAATGATCAACGGATCAATTCAACAGGAAAATATAATGATTATCAATGTATATACACCTAATTACAGGGCACCGGTTTATTTAAAAGATTTGTTAAGGGACTTAAAGGGAGACTTAGACTCCAATACAATAGTACTGGGGGACTTCAATACTCCACTCTCAGAAATACACAGATCAACAGGACAGAAGATCAACAAGGAGACAGTAGATTTAAACAACACTATACCCCAAATGGATCTAACAGATATCTACAGAACTTTTCATCCTACACAGAAAGCATTTACATTCTTCTCAGCAGTACATGGAAGCTTCTCTAGGACTGACCACATACTAGGTCATAAAGCAAGTCTCAGCAAATTCAAAAGAATTAGAATCATACCATGCAGCTTCTCAGACCATAAAGGAATAAAGGTGGAAATTAGTAACTCAGGAATCCCTAGAGCATATGCAAACACATGGAGATTGAACAACCTGCTCCTGAATGAACAATGGGTCATAGAAGAAATCAAAAGAGAAATCAAAAACTTTCTGGAAGTAAATGAGGATGACAGCACAACATACCAAAACTTATGGGATACAGCAAAAGCAGTGTTAAGAGGAAAGTTTATATCAATAGGTGCCTACATCAAGAAATTGGAAAGGCACCAAATAGATGAGCTATCAATGCATCTCAAAGATCTAGAAAACCTGCAGCAAACCAGACCCAAATCTAGTAGGAGAAGAGAAATAATTAAAATCAGAGAAGAAATTAACAGGATTGAATCCAAAAAAAAATTACAAAAAATCAGCCAAACGAGGAGCTGGTTTTTTGAAAAAATAAAATTGACACACCACGGGCCCAACTAACTGAAAAAAGAAGAGAAAAGACCCAAATCAATAAAATCAGAGATGAAAAAGGAAAGTAACAACAGACACCACAGAAAAAAAAGAATCATCAGAAATTACAACAAGGACCTGTATGCCAGCAAACAGGGAAATCTATCAGAAATGGATAGATTCCTGGACTCATGCAACCTACCTAAATTAACCAGGAAGACATAGAAAACCTAAACAGACCCATAACTGAGACAGAAATTGAAACAATAATAAAGGCCCTCCCAACAAAGAAAAGCCCAGGACCAGATGGATTCACTGCTGAATTCTACCAGACATTTAAAGAAGAACTAACTCCAAGTCTTCCAAACTATGCAGAACCATCAAAAAAGAGGGAATCCTTCCAAATTCTTTCTATGAAGCCAGCATCACCTTAATTCCTAAGCCAGAGAAAGATGCAGCACTGAAAGAAAATTACAGACCAATATCCCTGATGAACATAGATGCAAAAATCCTCAATAAAATTCTGGCCAATAGAATGCAACAACACATCAGAAAGATCATCCACCCAGACCAAGTGGGATTTATCCCTGATATGCAGGGATGGTTCAATGTGCCTAAGACAATCAATGTGATACACCACATTAACAGACTGCAGAAGAAAAACCATATGATTATCTCAATAGATGCCGAGAAGGCATTTGATAAAATACAACACCCCTTCATGATGACAACTCTAAGCAAACTGGGTTTGGAAGGAGCATTCCTCAATACAATCAAAACAATTTATGAAAAGCCCACAGCCAACATCCTAGTGAATAGGGAAAAGTTGGAAGCATTTCCACTGAGATCTGGTACCAGACAGGGATGCCCACTCTCACCACTGCTAGTCAATATAGTTCTGGAAGTTTTAGCCAGAGCTATTAGGCAAGAAAAAGAAATTAAAGGGATACAAATTGGGAAGGAAGAACTCAAACTATCCTTCTTTGCAGATGATATGATTCTTTATTTAGCGGATCCAAAGAACTCTACTAAGAGACTATTGGAACTCATAGAAGAGTTTGGTAAAGCAGCAGGATATAAAATCCATGCACAAAAATCAACAGCGTTTGCATACACAGACAATGCCATGGCTGAGGAAGAACTTCTAAGATCAATCCCATTCAAAATAGCTAAAAAAACAATCAAATACATTGGAATAAACTTAACCAAGGACATTCAAGATCTCTACGATGGAAATTACAAAACCTTAAAGAAAGAAATAGAAGAGGATACCAAAAAATGGAAAAATCTTCCATGCTCATGGATTGGAAGAATCAACGTCATCAAAATGTCCATTCTCCCAAAAGCAATTTATAGATTAATGCAATCCCAATCAAGATACCAAAGACATTCTTCTCTGATCTAGAAAAAATGATGCTGAAATTCATATGGAGACAAAAGAGACCTCGAATAGCTAAAGCAATCTTGTACAACAAAAACAAAGCCGGAGGCATCACAATACCAGATTTCAGGACATACTACAGGGCAGTTGCAATCAAAACAGCATGGTACTGGTACAGAAACAGATGGATAGGCCAATGGAACAGAATTGAAACACCAGAAATCAACCCAAACATCTACAGCCAACTTATATTTGATCAAGGATCCAGAACCAATCCCTGGAGTAAGGAAAGTCTATTCAATAAATGGTGCTGGGAAAATTGGATTTCCACATGCACAATCATGAAGCAAGACCCCTACCTTGCACCTTACACAAAAATTCACTCGACATGGATTAAAGACTTAAATGACCCGACACCATCAAATTATTAGAGAGCATTGGAGAAACCCTGCAAGATATAGGTACTGGCAAAGACTTCTTGGAAAATACCCCAGAAACAGAGGCAGTCAAAGCCAAAATTAACATTTGGGATTGCATCAAATTGAGAAGTTTCTGTACTTCAAAAGAAACAGTCAGGAGAGTGAAGAGGCAACTGACAGAATGGGAAAAAAAATATTTGCAAACTATGCACAGATAAAGGGTTGATAACCAGAATCTACAATGAGATCAAGAAACTCCACAACATCAAAACAAACAACCCACTTAAGAGATGGGCCAAGGACCTCAATAGACATTTTTCAAAAGAGGAAATCCAAATGGCCAACAGATACATGAAAAAAATGTTCAAGATCACTCGCCATTAGGGAAATGCAAACCAAAACCACAATGAAGTTTCATCTCACCCCGGTTAGAATGGCTCACATTCAGAAATCTACCAAAAACAGATGCTGGTGAGGATGTGGGGAAAAAGGGACACTAACCCACTGTTGGTGGGAATGCAAACTGGTCAAGCCACTATGGAAGTCATCCTGGAGATTCCTCAGAAATCTGAAGATAACCCTACTGTTTGACCCAGCCATCCCATTCCTTGGAATTTACCCAAAGGATATTAAATTGGCAAACAAAAAGCAGTCTGCACATTAATGTTTATTGCAGCTCAATTCACAATAGCTAAGACCTGGAACCAAACCAAATGCCCATCAACAGTAGACTGGATAAAGAAATTATGGGACATGTACTCTATTGAATACTATACAGCAGTCAAAAACAATGAAACCCAGTCATTTGCAACAAGATGGAGGAGTCTGGAAAACATCATGCTGAGTGAAATAAGCCAGTCCCAAAGGGACAAATATCATACGTTCTCCCTGATTGGCGACAACTAACTGTGCACCAAAAAGGAAACCTGTTGAAGTGAAATGGACACTATGAGAAACAGTGACTTCATCAGCTCTTGTCCTGACTGTTGATGTACAATGTAATACTTTATCCATGTTAGTATTTTTTTTTGTTATAGTACTATTGGTTGAACTCTGTAATTAACACACAATTATTCTTAGGTGTTTAAAGTTCAACTGAAAAGTGATCCCTGTTAGGAATTTGGAAAACATTATGCTGAGTGAAATAAGTCAGTCACAAAGGGACAAATATCATATGTTCTCCCTGATCGGCGACAACTAACCGAGCACCAAAAAGGAAACCTGTTAAAGTGAAATGAACACTATGAGAAACGGTGACTTGATCAGCCCTCACCCTGACTGTTGATGAACAACTTAATACGTTACCCCTCTTAGTATTGTTTTTGTTTGTTCTACTTAATACTTTTAGTTGAATACTGTAATCAATACACAGTTATTCTTAAGTGTTGAAATTTAACTGAAAAGTGATTGCTGTTAAATATAAGAGTGGGAAAAAGAGAGGGAAGAGATGTGCAATTTGGGACATGCTCATGCTGACTTGCCCCAAACGGTAGAGTTAGAAACATACCAGGGGATTCCAATTCAATCCTATCAAGGTGGCATGTACCAATGCCATCTCACTAGTCCAAGTGATCAATTTCTGTTCACAATTGATCATAATGATAGGACTAAGAGCCAAAGGGATCACATAAACAAGACTAGTGTCTGCTAATACTAGCTGATAGAATCAAAAAGGGATAGAATGATCCAACATGGGAAGCGAGATACACAGCAGACTCACAGAGTGACTAATGTCCTAAACAGCACTCTGGCCTCAGAATCAGCCCTTAAGGCATGCGGATCCGGCTGAAATGCCCATGAGAGTATTTCAGGCATGGAAAGCCAAGACACTCTGGGAAAAAAAATGACCTAAATGAAAGATCTCCGTGAGTGAGATCCCAGTGGAAAGAACAGGTCATCAAAGAAGGAGGTACCTTTCTCTGAAGGGAGGAAAGAGCTTCCATTCTGACTATGACCTTGCCTAAATATGATCAAAGTCGGTGAACTCAAAAGGCTTCCATAGCCTTGGCAACTCATGACAAGAGTTGAGTACTGATGCTATAAACAAGAGTGTCAATTTCTTAAGTCTACAGCAGGAGTCACTGTGCACTTACTCCTCATGTAGGATCTCTGTCCTTAATGTGCTGTACATTGAGATTTAATGCTTTAACTAGTACTCAAATAGTATTTTTCACTTTGTGTTTCTATGTGGGTGCAAACTGTTGAAATCTTTACTTAATATATGCTAAACTAATCTTCTGTATATAAAGAGAATTGAAAATGAATCTTGATGTGAATGGAAGGGGAGAGGGAGTGGGAGATGGGAGGGTTGTGGGTGGGAGGGAAGTTGAGGTGAAAGCCATTGTACTCCATATGCTGTACTTTGGAAATTTATATTCATTAAATAAAAGTTAAAAAAAAAAACTATGAGATAGTGAATGAGGTTGACTACCAAAATACATACATTTTTCTCTGATAAAAAGTGCTACAAGATATATTTTTCTACAAACTTCCTAATAATGACAATATACTTAGGATATTGTTTGCTTTAAACTTTCACATACTTAACTATATAAATTTTCATAATAACTAGAACCAGCATCCTGGTGTAACTGGTAAAGCCACAGCCTGCAACACTGGAATCCCATAAGGCCACCTGTTCAAGTCCCACCTCTTCCACACCCTATCCAGCTCCCTATTGGTGGCTCAAGAAAAGCAGCAGATGAGAAGATGGAGTAGGGTTACAGGCCCTTGCCACCAATGTAGGAGATCCAGATGAAGCCTCTAGCTTCATCCTGGCCAGTCCTGGCCACTGCTGCCATTTCCAAAGTGAATCAGCCAATAGAAGATCTCTCTCTCTCTCTTCTCTTTTTCTGTTTCTCCTTCTCTCTCTGTAACTGCCTTTCCAATACATAAGAAAATCTTCAAAAAAAAATACAGAGTGACTAGATTTTCCTCCTTCAGTGTAATTCTGAAACAAAGTGACTCATAAATTATATTTAAACAAAGTGAGAAAATATGGCCTTTTTGAACAAGATGGCACCAAAACAAAGAAGCTCCTGCCCCTTCCAAAGTGGATGTCAAGGCAAATGCTGAGGACAAGAAAACAGCACTGAAAGCTATCCACAGCCACCTATAATAGAGAGACAGGGAGAGAGGGAGAGAAAGGGAGAGAGAGATAGATGGAGGGAAGAAGGGAGAAAGAGCAAAAGAGAAGGAAGGAGAAGTAGTAGTAGTAGTAGTAGTAGTAGCAGTAGTAGTAGTAGAAGTCGGGGTGAACAAAGAGGAAGAGGAGGAAAAGGAAAAAAACATAGGGAGGGAAGAAGGAAGAAAGGAATGAAGAAAAACAAATAAAACAGTGTAACTTCGGATGAAGCCCAAAGATCCCTGAAAGTGCACCTCCAGGAGAAACAAGTTGGATTGGCATGCCATCAATTCCCCCTGACAGCAGAGCTTCCATGAGGAAGACGGAAGGCCACACACACTTGCATTGCTTGAGGATGTCAAGGCCAGCTATCACCAGATCAGACAAGCTGTGAAGCAACTCCGACTTAGATGTGGCCAAGGTGAACATCCTGATCAGGCTGCTGGAGAGAAGAAAGCATTTAATGAAATGGCTCTGGATTATGATGCTTGGATTTTATAGCAAAATTGGAATCATCTGAACTGGGTCCAGAGGACCAATTCAAAGTACCCAATTTCATCATTAGCATAAAAGCAATAAAAATACAGCAGGAAGTAAGTTTGAGAATGTCTTCTAGATCATGGTAAAGGATTTAAGTTTAGTTCTGAAATAATGGCAATCAGAGAATTCTGTAAGTGGAATGATGTGCTTTAATTTCATTTGAAAGTAAATTACTCTATTTTCTAAATTAATAATAAAACCAGATAGAGATTATTGAAAAATGGAAAATTATGCAATTGAAGTAAAGACAATAGAGCTTCCTATTTCAATAACCCATAATAAAAATGGTGATTACATGGACCAGAGCGCTAGGAAAGGATAGGGTCAAAAATTGTCATATAAGGGAAATATTTCAAAGACAGTAACAGGGAGGTTTTTATGTATTAATTAGTTTATGTGAAAGGAAAAGAGAGAGAAGATGATTGATGAGTTGATGAGCATCACTATGATTATTTGCAGTTGAACAATTGAAAATTGAAATTCTCAGCTATTGAGATGAATGTCAGATTAGAGAATGTTCTTATTAAACATTTAAATGGGTTATTGTACAGCAGATTAATAGAAGTGAGTAAAAAGAAGAGGTCCAGAATAAATATATAAATTTAGGATTCATTGGTACATAGCTAATTTTTGTTTAATTTTATTAAGTATTTATTTATATATTTATTTATTTGAAAGGCAGAGTGACAGAGAAAGAGACAGAAAATGAGGGAGAGACAGTGAGGCCTCTTTTTAAAAGATTTATTTATTTATTTGAAAGAGTTACACAGAGAGTGAGTAGAAGGAGAGAGAAAGAGAGAGAGACAGAAGTCTTCCATCTGCTGGTTCACTCCCAATGGGCCACAATGCTCATCTGAAGCCAGGAGCCAGGAGCTTCTTCCAGGTCTCCCAAATGGGTACAGGGATCATCTTATACTGCTTTCCCAGGCCATAGCAGAGAGCTGGATCAGAAGTGGAGCAGCAGGGATTTGAACCAGCGCCCATATAGGATGCCGGCACTGCAGGCGGCAGGTTTACGTGCTACACCACAGCACCCAAACACCCTGAGAAAGGTCTTTAATCTGCTGATTTATTTCCCAATGTCGCTCCCCCTCTTCGTGGAGGAACGACACAGGACCCTGCGCTGTTCTTTCGTCTGCTCGGCCCTCCCCGGGTTTGCTGCTGGTTCTTCCCGGGTTGGCTGCTGTCCCTTCCACCTCCGTGGAAGGGCAGTTCCCCCTGGCCACATTCCCCACTTCCGCAGGGGAGCGGCACACCGCCGGCCAACTTTCTCGGGGGCTGCACAGGTGTTCCCCTTAGATGTTCCCCTTAGATGTTCCTGGTGCATGCCGTCTCTCTCCTCCTTTATAGTCCTCCTCTGCCAATCCCAACTCGGCTGCCCACACGCCGAGTACGCTGCTCTCCTCCAATCAGGAGCAAGTCCTACAGTTTATTGGTTGAACTGGAGGCAGCTGTGCGGAAGCTGTTTACTTCTCTCCCAGCGCCATATTGTGGGAGAGCAGATGCACAGAATAAGTCTTAATTCCAGTAACTTAGTCTAGTCCGAATTGCTCCCCACACCCAAATAGCCACAAGAGTTAGGTTTGGGCTAGGCTGAAGCCAAAAGACAGGAATTGCAACCTGATGTCCCACATGCATAGTGGGGGCCCAAGAATTTGGGCCATTTTCCACTGTCTATCCAGGTGCATTAGCAGGGAGATGTGTTTGAACCAGAGCAGCAGGGATTCAAATCAGCACTCTGACATAGGATGAGGGTATTACAAATAGCAGCTTACCATATTGTGTCACAACACAACATTGGCCCCTATTTTCATTATTTAAAAAAATTAACTTAAATAAAAATTGTAAGTATCCATCAGATATATTTATTTCAACATACACATAAATTATTTAATGCCCAATCAGGCTAAATATATCTATCTTTTTAAACATTATCATTTACTTTGATAGAAATGTTTAAAATCATTTCTTATAGTGTTTTTATAGAAAAATGTGCAGTATGGAGTCGGCACTGTGGCACAACTGGTTAATGCCCTCGCCTGAAGTGCCAGCACCCCATATGGGCACTGGTTCTAGTCTGGCTGCTCCTCTTCTGATCCAGCTCTCTGCTTTGGCCTGGGATAACAGTAGAAGATGGCCCAAGTCCTTGGGCCCCTGCTCCCACATGGGAGACCTGGATGAAGCTCCTGGCTCCTGGCTGCAGATCAGTGCACCTCCATCCATCACAGCCATCTGGGGTGTGAACCATCCAATGGAAGGCCTCTCTCTCTCTCTCTCTGTCTCTCCTCTCTATGTAACTCTGACTTTTGAACAAATAAATAAATCTAAAAAAATTTAAAAATTTTTAAGAAGTGCAGTAAATAATCATTACCTAGGGTGACCTTGCTGTGCAATAGAATATCAGAACTTCTTAATCCTATCTTTGTCTTTGCATCCATTAAATAACCTTTCCTCATCCATATATATTATTTTTAAAATGCATTTATTTGAAAGGCAATGGCTAAGAAAGACATAAAGAGGGCACATCAGAGAGTGTGTCTACCTCTTGGTTCACTCACAAATGTCCACAATAGCAGTTTTAGGCCAGTAAGAAGTCAGAAGTCAAGAATTCCATCAAGGTTCTCACATGTGTAGCAGGAATCCAAACACTGGGTTGTCAACTGCAACTTTCCAGGCACAAAACCAGAAAGCTGAGTCAAACGTGTGAAGTAGCCTAATTTCAAACCAGGCACTACAATATCACATGCAGGCATCCCAAGTGATGGAATACCCACTTTACCATAATGTCTACCCTTATAGATGATATATAAAACCATGAGAATTGAAGATATTATCCATGCACTTAATTGAGTACAGAGAGGAAAAAAAAATAAAGGCAGGAGTTTTTTCAAGGGAAACGGATTTTATAGAATAAGAATAAGCAGAAAATGAGAATGGAGATAGCTAAAGAAAGAGAAAAAATAAGTGAATATGGATATTCCAGATGTTAGGTTCAGAGGATATTTCAGGGAGATATAATTATTAGCTGATTTCACTGTTAGGCTGAAAAAGGAGAGCTGATAATTGCCAATTTGACTCTGCATGGTTAGGTAGATAATTGGTGACCTGGAATAGTACAACTTTGGTAGAATGATGGAGAAGCATATGACTTGAATACTTGCAAAGAAAGTGGGGGATCAAATCCAGCAAGTTAAAACATTTCCAGCTAATCTGTTGTGAAGGAAGTAGAGAAATGAGATTAGTACAAAAAGTGTTAATGGATGTCATGGACAAATTTTTAAAGAGGCCCTCATGACACACAGTTCCTGATATTTATACCACTGTATAAACCTCTCCTAATGCTTGTGAATTACTTCAAAGTTATAGTTATGGTAAAAGTGAGGGGTTGTCACTCACCTTATTACCTTGTATTATAAAAGATTCTATTGCTTACAGATTCTTTCTAAAGTCACCCAAATACCCTAGTGGACTTTTAAATAGACTGATCCTGAGGTGAGCACTTAGATGAGAACCCTGACATGGCCAGCATCTTGATTGCTGCTTTGCAAATGGCCAGCTCCCTCATACCCTGATGTGCTGACACAAAGAATTTATTAAATAAAAAATTATAAATTTAAGCTTCTAAGTTTGTGCTAATTTGTGTATTTCATAGAAAAAAAGAAAGAGGAAATCCATGGATATAGGGAAAAAGTCAGAACAACTGCAAAAATCTACTCAGTTAATCTATAGAAATTAGAAAAGGAAATCAGAGTATATGTTTTGATATTTGGTTACATGTGACAGGAGTCTGAACTTTTCCTTAATTTTAAATTTTTTTGGGGGTCAGTACCTCCATGAAGTGTCATGTTTTCTCACAGCATCATATAGATACAATAGATGCTTCACCTATTTGTCCCCATATTTTGCACCTCCAAAACTCACATGGCCCTTTTTTTATGCCCTTTATATTTTCTATCCCAAGCCAGCCAACTGCCTGGATTCTCCTGCTAAACAGCACTGAAAAACCAATAAAAATGCTCTGAAGTAGTAGAATGATAGAGAATAAAAATTTGAACTTCTTCAAGGAGAACACCATAGGACAGGGAAAGGAGTCTTGGACTTTTCAGGTGTGATGAGATGCTATTAAAGATTTTTGAATATCAAGATATATTTATTTTAAATCAAATCAGGCTGCCTGCTATTATTGAACAGGATAGATGTGTTGGACAACAATTATATTGCTTATGGTCTTTATGGTCTCTGTGTTTGCTTGGAATAACAGAGAAATTATGCACCTGTAATATAGAAAAGAGTAGAGGATGTCCAAAAATATAGGAACATGGGAGAATGGAGTGTGTTGAGGACAAATAGACAAAAAACTGAAACTTTGAGGCAAGATAGATAATAAAGAGATCTGGGTTTCCATTTGACTTTATTTCAATTTTTATTTTGAAGGAGTAAAGGGAGGAGAAAGTTATAAAAACTTCTGATATAGCAGTAAAGCATATATTAAGTATGAGTGGTTGTAATTGTTCATAATATAATAAACAAAAATTGATTAATGAAATATGTGCATATTCTAAAGAATAAATTATATAGAATAAAGAACAGCATTGACAAGAACAGATAGAATTGTTGTCAAGGTGGCATGTATTGGCTATTTTTTATCATATTCTATAAGACTAAACGGTGACATTATTGTTGTACATTTCATGACTTTTAAAGGCATGAATTACCATGTTGGCTAGTTTTTCATAAGGAGATGCACTTTACCAATTAATGTATTTCAGGAAATATAGTATCTAAAATTCAGGCTTTTTAAACGTGACAACATAGGAAAGAAGATAGAATCCTTGTTTTGGCAATGACATGTATGAGCTTAAAAACTGACATTCCTGATTTTCTGAGAAGAGAGATTTGGAATAAATTGAAAACCAACAACTTTTCTGATAACCATCAGAGAACAGAGATCACAGGACAAACGTGCTTCTCGAAATCTCAAGAGACAGAGCATATTGAAAACAACCACTGAGATGTTTATCTGAGGAAAAAGATACTGGAGATTTACACTGATAAGGACACTTTATGACAGTTTTAGTGAATTGATGGAAGCTAAGTGTAGATTGGCTTGAGACTGAAAACTCTTTTGAGCCACAGTCTTGGGGTACTCCACATTTTTGTGAATTTCAGTTCCAGGAACCACATCAATTTCTCACAGTAAGGAGATGAGAAAGGTCTTTATTCAAGCAGCAGGAAGAGGGAAACAACCATTTTGAAATATGCTCCAAAGTTTCTTCATGACAAGCTCCTCCTTTCCAAGAGAAAATAAGTTTATCAGGACCTCATGAACCTGGAGAATGGCAATGAGACAATTCCAAATCTCTTTAGTCTTACTGTGTCACCCAGAAAGATAAGCAAAAGAATCTAACAACTACAAAGATCAAATCCCCAGAATTCAGTAACATCATGGAATACTTTGCTCAGCCATATTTTATGTCACATCAACAGGACTCCTCCAGTAGAGCAGTAATGAGTAAAAATGGAAAGAGCTATAAAACAGATACTGTATTTAAGAAAAATTCTTGGGAAGAAAAAAAAAAGGATTAATCAGGAAAAATGGGAAACAAAACCAATGAATAATGTAAAGTAAGAAAAAAATTTACACATTAGTTCCACATATTAACAAAAACTGTAAGTCATATTAGAAGCCAAGAGAAATCTTAGTTTGAAAAGATCAAGTAAGAAAAAGGATCAGATCTAGACAGGATGTGTTTTTGGAAATTAGTAGATAAGAAATATGTAATAAATACAACTACATGGTAAGGACTGAAATGAAAACATGTTTACAAATGCAAATATAGTGGGTAATGTAAGCAGAGATATGATAATGTTAACAAAGAATCAGCAGAAAATACTGAACATCTAAATAACTGTACACAAATGAAAAAACAATGCCTTTTTTAGGCTTATCAGTAGACTGCACTCAGTCAAGTGGTGAAAAATATCAGTGAGTTTGAGACATGCCAACAGAAACATCCCAAAGACTGAAAATGGATGAAGTTTTCCCAAATTAAAGATAGATTCTGAACTATGGATCCCGGAAGCTTACAGAACAGCAATCAGGATAAAAGGTCTGCAAATTAACACAAGGTCAAATCATATTAAACTGGAAAAAACCCTAAAGTGAAAATCTTGAAATGAAATAAACTGGAAGAAAATGATTACATTAACCTTAAAGGAGAGGGAGGGGAAGGAATGTATTGGATTTCTCTTCAGAAGCCATGTAAGCAAGGAGTGAAATATTTAATCTATTGAAAGAAAAACAGACTTAGAAATTTATGGATAATGAAATTATTCTTCAGGAAGTAGAAAAAAGACATATGACAAGAAAGTAGAGGAGGTTTATTATAAAATAAGTTATTCATAGAAAAGAAAAATAGTATAGTTCATAAAGCAAAGATTTACATAATGAACAGTGTCAAGGAGGAAATAAATGAGAGTAAAAATAAATTTTTATTTCCCCTATCCTTAATTGACCTAAATAACAACTCTCAAGTTATAATAGAAGAAACATTAGGTGATTTTAATATATACATAAATTAAATGAGTGACATTAATATTATCATAGATATCAGAGAAGATAATATCTTGATACGTGTCATTTAGACTACCCAGGATATAGCATACTGTTATTTAAAAGTGCACTTAGACTAGCTGTAAATGCATATCAAAAATTCTAGCACAATCCCTAAAAATAATTTTTAAAGAAGTATATTTGTTAAAATAGAAGAAAGAAATGTACTTACAAAGTGAACAATTAAAATCTGAGAAAGCAGAAATAAGATAAAGATAGAAAAGGGAAACAAAGAACAGTAATAATGAATAGAAAAGAATCACAAACAGACAGGGATTAAATGATGCCAATAATCACTATAAATGTGACTATTCTATCAGCTTAAAGACATGGATAACCACAGGTTAGGGAGACATAAAAACAAGATCCTTCTACGTGTTGTCTCTAAGAAACCACCTTTAAATATGAGGGCACAGACATGGAAAGAGAAACAGCACAATAACACTAATATAAAAAAACCCCACAAACCTGGAATATCTATGCTAATTTCAAACAAAGGATATTTCAAGGCCAGGTAAGTTATCTGACATATCAAATAATGATCTCCTATAAGACAAAAGTCTCTTTAGTATGTTAGTAGCTTATATCAGAGCATCAAAATACATGAGGCCAAAACTGAGAGCACTATAAGGAAGAATAGACATCATATTATATTTGGAGATTTCCAAACCTGTATTTTAGTAATTTATAGATTCTGCAAGTTCAAACTCAGAAAACATATTTGAAATGAACAAGATCATTAATCAAAAAGATTGAATTAACATTCATATAATATTTCAGCCACCAACAGCAAAACATTCACTCTTCTCAACTTCGCATAGATAATGAAAAAAGATAAAACACATTTTGGTGAATAAAATATATCTTAATAAATTAGTGAAATAAAAATTATTCAGTCTATCAGTTGATGATGATTTAAACTTGAAATCAGCATTTGAAATATAGTCAGAAAAATCTCAGCATATGTGGAGATTAATGACACATTTTAAAATAATACTTCTAAATTTGTTAAAATGTATTAAGGGACAGGCCAGCACTGTGGCATAATGGGTAAAAGCCACTGCGTGCAACACTGGCATCCCATGTGGGTGACAGTTTAACTCTCAGCTGCTCCACTTCCAATCCAGATCCCTGCTAATGTGCCACAGAAAAGAGAAAAAAATAGCCCAGTCCTTGGGCCCCTGTAACCACATGGGAGTCCCAGATGAAGCCCCCAGCTCCTGGTTTGGGCCTGGCCCAGTTCTGGCCATTGCAGCCATTTGGGGATTGAACCAGAGGATGGATAATCTCTCTCTCTCTCTCTCAATCTCTCTCTCTCTCTCTCTCCCTCTCCCTCCTCTCCCTCACCCTCTCTATAATTCTTTCAAATAAAAATTAAAAAGAAAAAAGAATTAAGGATAAAAAAGCAAACTCAGGCATAATAGCAACAAAAATAATAAAATACTCAGTAATACTATTAACCAAAGAGGTGAAACACTTCCATACTGACAATTGCAAAATATCAATGATAAAATTAGATACACAAATAGGAGATCATCCTCTGATCATGATTTGGAAGAATTATTATTATTAAAATGAAAATGCCATATAAACTGATCTATGAAATCCCTACAAGAAGATCAATATCCTTTATATAAATACAGGAAACAATTCTAAAGTTTAATTGTAACCACAATATAATATAATAAGCACACAAACTTGAGCAAAGAAAACACTGGAGGAAGATATAATTCTTCTTGATTTAAAAATGAATTACAAGGGTGGGCACTGTGATGTAGTGTGGTAAGCCTTCACCTGTGGTGCCAACATCCCATCTCATCCTGCTGATCCTCTTCAGATCCAGCTCTCTGCTATTGCCTCAGAAAGCAGTGGAAGATGGCCCAAGTGATTGGGCCCCTGCACCCTCATGGGAGACCCAAAGGGAGGTAATGTCTCCTGGCTGTGGATCAACACAACTCTGGCCATTATGCCCATTTGGAGAGTGAACCAAAGGATGGAAGACCTTTCTCTCTGTCTCTCCTCTCTGTCTATAACTCTAACTCTCAAATAAAGAAATAAAAAAAAATTTAAAAATGACTATAATGCTACAGTAATAAAACAACATACTACTGGCCTAAACAGACTATGGAACAGAATAGAGATCCCAAAAATAAATCCATGCACATACAGTGAATTGGTCTTCAAAAAGAAGCTACTGCCATCCACATGAAAGACCTGGATGAAGTCCCTGACTCCTGGCTCTTACACTCTCTCTCTCCTTCCCTTTCTCTCCCTGTCTCTGTCATTCTGCCTTTCCTGCAAATAAAACAAATCTTAAGAAAATGATTCTATAAAGGTATGCAGGGGGAAAGCTTAACATTAACATGGCAAAGATTTTTTGGATATGACTGCAAAAGTATTGGAATAAAAGCAAATATAGACAAGTGGGGTTACATCAAACTAAAAAGCTTCTTCACAATAGGCAGCAATCAACAGATTGAAAAGACACTCTGTAGACTGAGCAAAAATATTTCCAAATGCTACATATAATAAAATGTTAAAATCCAAAATATATGAGATATTAAAATTCAAAAGTTAAGCAACCTAATGGCAAATGGATAAATACCCAAATAAAAATGGTCTTGCAGGGAGACAAAAATAGTCTGAAAAGCCCTGTAAAACTAGAGGAGAAATTGAAGAAATAGTTGTTAATATCATCCCAAATCACAAAGTAACAGATCCAAATGGTTTTACT
This sequence comes from Oryctolagus cuniculus, assembly GCF_964237555.1. Taxonomy (NCBI): domain Eukaryota; kingdom Metazoa; phylum Chordata; class Mammalia; order Lagomorpha; family Leporidae; genus Oryctolagus; species Oryctolagus cuniculus. The sequence goes on along the minus strand of NW_027208220.1, from coordinate 188,862 downwards.
AGTGAATTATATCAAATGCTAAAATGAAGAAATATACTATTTCTCTGAAATCTCTTCCAAAACAAAGAAGCAGAGGGGACACCTCCTAATTCATTTTATTCAGTCAGTGTTACAGTAAAACCAAACCACATAAAATCATAACATGAAAGAAAACTCAGCCTTAACTCTTATGAATATAGGTCTAAAATCCTCAACTATTAGCAAATTAAATACAATAATACATAAACACAACATGCACTGGAGAAATGTTATCAAAATTGAGTTATATGAGGCCAATTCAAGATTCAAAAGTCAAAAATTGTAACCAAACTATGCACCAATAAAAGAAGAAAAGCTATACATTATAAATTGTTGAAGCATTCAACAAAATCTAATACACATTTATTGCAATAACTCTCAGTAAATAAGGAATAAGGAGCATTTCTACAACTTTATAAATAGTATCTACAAAACAACCCTATAGTTGACATCATACATAAAGGTAAGAAACTGTAGCTTTCTCCACCATCAAGAACAAAGTATGGATGCTACTTCAGAACTTTTCTATGCAACATCATAATGTTAAACCTAGCTAGTGCAGTAAGAACTAAAAAGGATACCAAAGAGATAGAGTTTTAAGGAAGCAACTAAATGTTTTCACTGATTATTGTACCATCTATCCCCAAAATTCCTAGGTACCGAGAAAAAAATTCTGAACTAACACACTTATAGCCAAATTTCAGGCTAAAATGCTAACATACAAACATCAATTGTTTATATTTATACTTAGAATGTATGATTAATGATACAATATCATTTAATTAGCATAAAATGAAATATTTGGATACAAAATATATAGAAGATGTACAAGTGCAATATCAGAAAACTCTCAAAAATAATAAACTATATAATAAATTCAGGAGCCAGCACTGTGGCGCAGCAGGTAAAGCCACCACCTGCAGTGCCAGCATCCCATTTGGGCATTGGTTCCTGTCTGGTGGCTCCACTTCCAATCCAGCTTTCTGCTGTAGTCTGGGAAAGCAGTAGAAGATGGTGCAAGTCCCTGGGCCCCTGCATTCACATTGGACACCCAGAAGACGCTTCTGGCTCCTGGCTTAGATTGGCCCAGCTCCAGCCGTTGCAGCCATCTGGGGAGTGATTCAGTGGATGGAAGACTTACTCTCTCACTTTCTCTCTCTCTCTTCCTCTCTCTCTCTCTCTCTCTCTCTCTCGCCTCTCTGCCTCTCTGTAACTCTGCCTTTCAAATAAATAAATAAATCTTTAAAAAGATAAATTCAGAAATATTTCTACCTGAAGTGTGGGAAGATTCATTCATTCTTCCCAACCCGATCTCTAAAGCCAACAAAATCTGTATTATCTCAAGCAAACTATTTTACTATTTAGTCAATATCAACAAAATAATTCTATAAATTATTTAGAAATAAAGACAGAATAGTCAACAAAATACATAAAATGAAGAAGAAATTTGGAAGACTAATGATACAGGAATTCAAGATTACTGTGAAGTTAGTGCAATCAAGACAGCATGGTATTAGTGAAAAAACAGCCACAGAGATCAATAAGCTGGAAAAATATTGCATAATTAGAACTTCAAAAATATACTCAACACAATTTTGACAAAGGAGCAAAGGCAACTCAATAGAGAAAGAACAGATTTTTCACCAAATGGATTCTAGCAAAAATAGATGTACCTATTGAAAAAATTACTCTAGATGTTGACCTCACACCTCTCATAAGAATTAACACAAAATGGATAGTACACTTAAGTGTGAGGAAAATACAAAATTCCTAGAAGACAATGTTGGAGAAAATCTAACCAATGGTGGTTTTAATGGTAAATTTTTATTCAGTTGTTTATCATTTTATTTATTTATGTGAGAGGCAGAGACACAGAAAAAAGTAAAAAGACAGATAGACAGAAACAAATAGCTCCTATCCACTGGTTCATGTCTTGGATGCCCATAACAGTCAGTCAGAATTCAATTTGGGTCTCCAATGTGTGGAAGGAACCCCATTGGTTGATCCATCACTATGCCTGCAGGCGTCTGTATTGACAATAAGATGAATCAGAAGCAGCTAGGTCTGAAACTCAGACACCCCACTACGAGACAAAGGCATCTTAACTGCGAGGCCAAAACCCCTGTCATTGGTAAAATTTTTTGAAATCAACATAAAAAGCATAATCCATCAAAATGTTATAATTTAATAAATAAAATACTTGCAGTTTGCAAAAGATCTGATAAACAAAATGAAGAATACAGTGACCAAATGGAGATTTATTTGCAAAACAGACTATCAGATTTAAAAATTTATATCAGAAAACCTCTTAAAACTTTAGAATAAGGCAAAAGCTCCCCTAAAATGACCAAAGAATCTGGATAAAGACTTTAACAAGGGAGAATTGCAGAATATGCAAATGAAAATATGCTCAACACCATCTCTCATTAGAGTATCACATATTAAAATACAAATGATATATCAGTAACATTAGAATGTTAAAAATACCAAAAAAAAAAGACTTCATAAAATGCTGTATACAGAGTAACAATAGCTTTCCTTTAGTACTTTATTGGAAAATTCCATGTATTTTTAACATGGTCTAACAACCACACACCTAAGTATTTAACTAACTGAATTTAAAATTTATGTCCACATAGAACCTACACATGCATTCTAAACAGTTTTAATCATATTCCCCCAAAATTAAGGAAGTAGCAGAGGATGGCTATAGTGTTTGAGTCCCTGTCATGCACATGGGAGACATAGATGAAGCTCCTGACTCTGGCCTGGTTCAGTCCCTACTGTTACAGCCATTTTGGGAGACAACCCAAAGTTGGAAGATGAATCAATCAATTTCTCTCTCTCTTTCGTGCTCTCACTCCCCCCCACCCCCTTCTCTCTATAATTCTGCCTTCTGAATAAGATAAATAAATCATTTAAAAATGAAAAGAAAACACTACACAAATTCTGGTAGACAGACATCCTTCAGTGTATCTTATAAATCCTTAAAATTATCAGAATCATTTAAAAAAAAGAAAATTCTGCTACATTTTATAAAACAGAGGGAGTTAAGAAGATATGACAACAAATGTGACATGGTAACCTTGATTTTACCCTGGGCATTAGGAATAAACTAAATTATAAATAAATCTGTACCAATTATAGATATTAGTTAATAATAATCTATCGATAGTGGTTCACTAATGCAAACAAATACACTATACAATACTATTCTACATTGTTAATAACTGAGGACATTGTTGCACAAAGCATGGGATCTTTCTGGACAATATTCTCAACTTTTATGAAAAAATGTGAAACTTTTCTAAAAATAATATCAGTATCCCTGGGTTTGAATACCTCTGCTTCAAATTCCAGCTTTCTGCAGATGTGCACCTTGGGCAGTAACTATGTGATGTTTTAAGTTGTTGGGTTCCTGCCACTCATGTGGAAAACCCAAAATCAGAGCCTCACTGTCACAGAAATCTGATGAATGAACCAGTGAATGGGAGATCTGTTTCTCTGTCTCTCTCTGTGTGTCTCTGTCCCTTTGTTATTCAAATAAAACAAATAACATTTTCTTTTAAAAAAAAGAAAAGATATTTTTCAGAAGAAGAATCTTCAAATTCTTTAAATTTTGAGGGGCTGGTACTGTGGCATAGTGGGTAAAGCCGTCGCCCGCAGTGCCAGCATCCCACATGGGCAACAGTTCGAGTTCTGGCTGCTCCACTTCTGATCCAGCTCTCTGCTGTGGCCTGTGAAAGCAGTAGAAGATGGCCCAAGTGCTAGGGCCCCTGCACCCATGTGGGAGACCCGGAAGAAGCTCCTGGCTCCTGGCTTCAGGTTGGCACAGCTCCAGCTATTGCGGCCAATTGGGGAGTGAACCAGAGGATGGAAGACCTCTCTCTCTGTGCCTCTTTCTATTTGTGTAACTCTGCCTTTCAAATAAATAAATAAATAAATAAATCTTTCAAAAAGTTCTCTAAATTTTGAATTTAATAGAGTAGTAATATTTATTTTAGCTAACAAGATGCTGATTTTGATGCATTTCCTAACTTGACTATTTAGTTGCTTTGTAATTATGAAAATGAGTCACATTATTGATAACAAATAAATAACTAAGTAATAATTTCTCTTTCTTACATGAAAATAACAAAATGTCATTTCTCATGCCTGTAAATCAGAGGATGAAGGCTATGGAAGAACATTAAAATAATAAAAATGAGGTAGTTTCCCAGTTTTAGATAGCATGTTAATTAATTAAACATGTTGACACAAAATTAACTGAAACTCCCTGGGATTTACCATATTTAGCCTAGGAAATCTGTATTTGCAATGACTAAGCAAAGTCTAGCAAAAACAGTGCTAAACATAATATAGTGTAACATGAATAATTTATAGTTATTTGTGTTGGTCCTATAATGTACTTTAAAATTTTATATTGAAATATGATCATTTCATTATGTTCATTGTGAAATACATATAAATATATAACTGTCACCCTAGGCATGTTCCTCATTGCAGTTATTCCTGTAAGTTAATTGTTCCCATTTCACAAATAATCTGCTTTTTTTTTATTCTTTTTTTGACAGGGAGAGTTAGACAGTGAGAGAGAGACAGAGAGAAAGGTCTTCCTTCCATTGGTTCACCCCTCAAATGGCTGCTACAGCCAGCACACTGTGCTGGTCTGAAGCTAGGAGCCAGGTACTTCCTCCTGGTTTCCCATGTGGGTGCAGGACCCAAGCACTTGGGTCACCCTCCACTGCCTTCCTGGGCCACAACAGAGAGCTGGACTGGAAGAGGAGCAATGAGAACAGAACCGGCACCTCAACTGGAACTAGAACCTGGGGTGCCAGTGCTGCAGGCAGAGGATTAGCCTAGTGAGCCACGGCACCAGTCTATAATCTGCTTTTTGACATTCATCTGCTACAAGCATCATTTTCAATATTAAGCAAAGGAAGGATTTGATGCAATATACATATTTATTATCCATTTTATGTACACATTTATAAATTTATATGAATGTATACATTTTAGGTGCTTCAAAACCAATGCGATTGTTGTCTGAATGAGTAACCTGGAACAAGGGTACTGCAAAAAATTATTGAGAAATGAAAAAATACTTGTCTGGGCACTGGAAATATAATACAACAAAGAAAACATATCCAGCTAACACCTAAGTAACTCATTCTTCAAAAATAACAATAACAGTGGAATTAAGTAAAAATTTTATAATAAATGTAATCAAAATGTTAGAAAACAAAACTTGGAGATGTTTATATGAGTGTTGACACAATATTACCTAAAATGCCTATATGACCAAAAGACCACAACAGAAAATTAATGATTAAAAATCTAACTTGGGGCCAGTGCCTTGGCTCACTAGGTTAATCCTCTGCCTGTGGCACTGGCATCCCATATGGGCACTGGTTCTAGTCCTGATTGCACCTCTGGCAATCCAGCTCTCTGCTGTGGCCTGGGAAAGCAGTGGAGGATGGCCCAAGTGCTTTGGCCCCTGCACCCACATGGGAGACCAGGAAGAAGAACCTGGCTCCTGGCCTTGGATCAGTGCAGCTCTGTCACAGCCATTTGGGGAGTGAACCAACAGAAGGTAGACCTTTCTCTCTGTCTCTCTCTCTCTCACTGTCTGTAATTCTGTCAAATAAATAAAAAAAAAAAAAAACTAACCCAAGAAGTTGTATAAAGGGGCTGGCATTGTGGTGAGGATAGCTAAACTGCCTCCTCCAATGCCTACATCCCATTTGGAGTACTGGTTCAAGTCCCAGCTGCTTAGCTTCTGATCTCTGCTAATGTGCTTTAGAAAGCAGTGGAAGATGATCTAAGTTCTTGGACTCTTGCCACCAATGTGGGAGGCTGAAATGAAGTTATGGGCTCCTGGCTTCAGCCTGGCCAGTGCCAGCTGTTGCAAATGGCAGATGTGATGTGGACCAGTGCAGAGAAGAACTCTCTCTCTTTCCCTTTAAGATAACTAAATAAATCATTTTTAAAAAAATTTAAAAAAGAACTTGCGTAAATAAAAAATAAGCTAAAAGAAGACAAGAATAATAAATACCATAAGGATAACCATAGGAAATAACTGAATAGAAAATGTATAACACATAAGGCAACAAAGGCAGGTGTTGATCTCTTTAATAATCCAACCAACTAGCTGACAAAACTAAAAAGAATAAAGGAAAGAAATGCACATATTCAACAACAATGATCAAAAAGTGTCATGACTACAAACCTGAAAATCTAATATAATATTGAAATGCAAAGAGGGAATTACAAGAAAATTTACATCAATAAGTTTGAAAAGCTAGACCAAAGAGATAAATCGCTAAGAAAATAGCACTTTAAAAAATGAACAGATAAAATATACGGCATAAATCTTCCTACAACTATGAAACAATCTTGCAAAGAAAAATCCCACAATAGATTACTATAACTGAACTATATATTAAACACTGAAATGAGAGATAATATCAATTTTTACTTTTGATCATAAGTTGTAAAACAATTATACTTCTATTTATCAGCAAAACAACTCAAAAAGAAAAAAAGTAACTCAGATATAATATACCACAGCATATATGTGTGTATAAAGCATAAAGTAGATGATAGATGGTAGGTAGATAGATTTTAGATATATACAGAGACAGATACATGCCACAGAACATGAAATTCCATAAAACATTAGCAACATTACAGGAAGTAATACAGAGATGTCAATTTTTCTCCAGGATTATCCATCTACCTATCTAGTATAAACTTCGTAAAAGTTTAGTGAGCTGTTTTATGTGTATGGGATGAATTAACAATTTAAAAAAGTATATAGGGAAGTGGCAGAGTGGCCAAAACACACTTGAATGAGTATAATTTGGTATTGCCCTATTGTATCATTTTTGTAAGTTGATCATAATTCAAATATCAATGTATTGGAGGTAGAATATGAAATCCATTTATATTTTTTGTAATATCTATTTTCAACCTATTTTTAAAAATGTTCTCAGTAATATAATCTCATACATTTAATTCTGTTTTCCAATTGCTTTCTGGTGTTCCTTCATATAATGTTAACTTCATGTTTTCATGTATCATTATTTTTCAACTTGAATAGACTGCTTAGTATCAGCAGATATATCTCAACTAATACTCGTATATACATGTAGCTATATGATCACTTTTTTAAAAATATAAATCAAGGTTCCTGTATGTTAAATAATTACTCAAAAGTTTAGTAAGCAAAATTGCAAGTAGTGTGCTATTCCTCCCTTTGCAACTTGTATTTTGTGAGGTGTATTGTGCATATATCTCTCATGTAACTCTGGGAATCAAAGGAGACTGGTAGTGTTTACATTTATTTTCAAATAATAGAATGAGAATCTCAGTGGATCCTGGTTAAGGAACTACTATAAACCATAACAAGATATTTAATGTTCTTTTGTACTCATTGGCTTTGTAATTATACATAGTAACTTTTTTTTAAATGACATGGGTATCACCACAATTTAGTGGTTCTGCAAGTATGCTCATCAGACAAGTAACATAGCCCTGCTTGTGAATTTGTTTGAAATATAAATTTTTAAGTTTCTCCTAGTCCTACTAAATAATAAATTTAGACTTGCATGTTGGAATTGGGGAAGATTAAAAAAACTCAGAAAATTTATTCCAATACAAGCTGAATTTTTCTTTTTTTAAAAAACTATTTTAATTTTTAAAGGTAAGCAAATGTCATATATATAGATTTAGGAACATAGTGATACTCCCCACCTTATCCTCTCTCCTGCCCACAGTCCCACCCTTTTTCTTCCTCCCTGTTTTATTCCCTCTCAGTTTTTACAGTGGTCTACTTTTAGTTTACTTCATACCCATAAGAATAACCATACACTAAGTAAAGAGTTCAATAAATAGTAAGAAGGAAAAAACACTGTTCCTCAACAGTATAGACAAGGACTGTAAACAATCATCCAATCTCAAAGTGGCGATTTCACTTCTATACATTTTTTTGTACTCTGTTTGATACCTTAGATCAGGGAAAAAATGGTACTTGTCTTTTTGGGACCAATGCCATATAAAAGGATACTTTAAGCTCATGAGGAATTGAATTAAATGATAAATTTATTTGGTATAAAAATTGAAATCCATGTTTAGTTATCTCACAAATATATTCTCATGAACTTTTTGAAGTACCCTCAACTCATGAGTTTCTGTAGGAAAAGGACTATTAATGCCAGCTTAAAAAAAAGAATACAGAGTAACAAAGAAAACAACAACAATCCAGTGTATTAACCTAATCAAAAGAGAAGGGAACCTACAACAAACACCACTAATGCAGAGTCATTGAAATTGTTTTCTCTAGGGGTAAACCTAGTCCCTGATGCCTGCAATATCTCTCTTCAACTTCAGGAATAGTCAGTGAAATATTATAGTAAAAAAGGAAATATAAGGTTTAAATGTCAATTTCTGAGCAGTAAAATATGAATATATTGGATGATGTTTATATAATGGCTAATCCATGAAATATAAAAACAAATACAACTTATAAATGAGATTACTGGAAAGATACACACTCATACACACACATGAGCAGGAAGTGAATAGAAAATTAAGACAATAGGCAAATTAGAAAAAAATTGAAAAGAGAAAGGGAAATGAGTAAATAATGCGATGTCTTTAAATGTTCTTCAAGTCACTATTTGAAAAAAAAAAAAAAACCACAAATGTCTCTGAAGAACCAAAGTGACTCCATTTTAAAACAATAAAAAAAAAAGCAGCCTCTGTTTCCCATAGCAGACCTGAGTCCTTATAAAAGCAGGCATTCAGGCATTCTGGAGATATCAAAGCTTACCAGAGACAGCTAGCTCGGTAGACCAAGGACAGCACAGTAGAGATTGCTAAACAAAGTAACTCCCTGCGCCCAAAGCTTCCATGCTGTATGTAACTCTTTGTTCCTGCTGATGTAGCCCTTTTTTCCTTTAAAAACTCTCCCAAAGACTGGGGCCTCACTCCTTACTCCACTGTGCCAATTGGTTGGATGGGGTCCCTGTCGTGGCTTGTACTCCTGAATAAACCTTGCTTTTGCAGTTCAGTGTGATTGACTCTCTGGGGGTCTCTGCGGGGATCTAATGATCTGGGCACAACATTTTTTGGTGCCCAACAGTCTCAACAGAGAAATGTGTCACATGTAAGTTGAAAAGAAAGGCTCAGATGCCAGTAAAAAGCCATTAGATTGTAATTGACCTGAAACAGGTGCTGTGACCTCCAGGTAGGATCCTCTGAGTGACAGGGACCAGAAAGCAGGAGGGAGCCCAGCAGGAGGTAGAACCAGGGGTGAAAAGCCCTACCACTACAGGCAGGGCAGAGCCATGGAGAATGAAGTTTTGGTATTGAACCCAGGACTCCCCTCTTATTTTTTCCCATCTGGCACGTCAGCACTGTGAGGATGGTGATTGGTTGTATCTTTTGTGATGTTGTACATGCTATCTAAACTGTCCAATCAGTGGCGGTGGAATAAATATTACATAATCACGTGGGATCTTGACATATTAATAATTGTCCAGTTCTACGGCAGAGAGAGGTCCTAGGAGGGGGTTGTGCTGTTGGGAGATTCATCCACTGTTCTTGGAGATTCTTTCTCCACAGAATTCTGCACCCCTCAGAAGCCATAAGAAGATGAGTGCAGGGCAGGCATGCAGAGATGGGGAAGGTGGTGAGGGATCTGGAGTCTGTGGTCCCATCTTGCTACTGGCACAGTGCTTCCCTCAGCTCCTCTGTCCATAGTTTCAGGGCTGGGCTGGCACCTGGACTTCACAAGTCTTGACCCTTCCTGGCAGGGACTTGTTGGCCCAGGAGTCCGGGAGTCATCTCTGGGCAGCTGTGTGGTGGCTGCCTCACATTTTCCCTGATAGTGCATTGGGGACCAGATGATCACTAGAGAGAATCCAGGCTGCGTGATGGGGTTCATGCAGGTGAGGGGCTGTCATTTATGTGGTGCCTGGCTCTTTTCTTCCCAGGGTGACCTGATTCCCCAAGTTCTCAGAAGACATTGGAAGCAAGGTCTCAGTCCCAGACCTTGATCTCTCAGAATAGCTGTGTCTCGGATCTGACCTCATTTTATGTTGCCAACATAAGTTCCATAGACTAGGTAACTACAGTAAATTCTCATCCACCATTAGCTGCAGACAGGCATTAATCTAAACTCTGATCCAGAGATTAGCTATTTTTTGAATATGATAAAATGTGTGGGGTTTTGCTTCTGATTTCTTCTTTTTTAAAAAAATATTTTGACTTTCATTATTTTTGTGGTCTTTCATTTCTTAATTAATTTTTATTGCCAAATAGTATGCCTTATAAAAGATATACTGAACTCTGTTTTTCTTGCACATTAGTATTTGGGTTGCTTTCATATTTGGCTTTCATGAATATTGCTGCAGTGAGCCATTATGGGCATATAAATTTTGTATCTTTTAATGGCCTACCTGGGAGATAACCTGCTGAGGCCATAAATAGTCCCATGTAGAACATGTTGAAAAACTGTCAAATTATTTTTCATAATGCCTGCACTATTTTATTTAGGTATATGATGGTTCCATGTTCTTAATGTCCCTGTCAACATTTATCTATGACTGAATCAGTCATTTTACTATATATGAATTTATATCTTCCTGAAGATTTGATTGCATTTCAAATGACTACTATTTTTTGCTGTATTAAAATTAAATCTCTTACTGAAATCACTGCTTTGTTTTAAAAATTGCATGTTCTTATATTTTGTATTTTTCAAATATGAAATCCAAGTTTTTTTAATTTTTCTTAGTGGTATTTTCAGTTTGATGCTACATTGAATGTTAATGCTAATTGTACTTTCATAATGTTTATTTATGATACACAGAAATATATTTGATACTTATATCTTTATTTTATAATCTGAACATCACTGAGTTTTACTTTGGCATTTTTGTGAATACCTCAGAATGTCTTTTGCTTGCAAGATATGTCTTAGATGTTACAAATCATGTTTGTCCTCTTGTATGCAATCTGAAATTTTTTCTTTGTGTGTGTGTGTGTTTGTGTGTGAGTGTGATTTTCACAAGTTGTATGAAAAAAAAATTTCTCCACAGTCAAGATAAGTGCTATTCAAAGTCATGAAATCTTAAAATGTTAATTCTACTTCTATAGATTACCATTTAGGTGTTCTATTAGTTATCAAATACCAGAGATTGTATTTGTCCTTTTGTGTCTGGCTTATTTCACTAAGTATGATGTTTTCCAATTACATCCATTTTGTTCCAACTGAAAGGATTCCATTTTTTTTAACTGCTGTGTAGTAAGTGTTCTGTGGTGTACATACCCCATAATTTATTTCATCTTTAGTTGATGGACATTTGGATAGATTGCATATCTTATCTGTTATGAATTGAGCTGCAATAAATATGGGGGTACAGGTACTCTTGCATATGTAAATTTCATTCCCTCTGGATAAAAATCCCAGGAGAGGAATGGCTGAGTTATATGGTAGTTCTATATTCATGTTACTGAGGTATCTTGATACTGTCTTCCAGAGTGGCTATACCAGTTTACAATTCCACCCACAGTGGATTAGAATACCTTTTTCTCCACATTCTCACCAGAATTTGTTGTTTGTTGATTTCTATATGAAAGCCATTCATATGTGGGTGAACTGAAACTTCATTGTAGTTTTGATCGTATTTTCCTGATAGCTAGTGAATGTGACCATTTTTTCATGTGTCTATTGGCCATTTGGATTTCCCATTTTGAAAAAAATGACTGTTTAACTGGGTTTTGTGTTTTGCTGTTGTGGAGTTTCCTGATCTGTTTGTAGATTCTGGTTATTAATCCTTTATCAGTGGCATGGTTTGCAAATAATTTCTCCCATTCTGTTGGTAGCCTATTCACTTTGCTGAGTGTGGTTTTTTTGTTGTTGTTGTTGTTGTTGTTGTTTTTTGCAGTGCAGAAATTACATCTCAAATTGATGTAATCCCATTTGGCAATTTTGGTTTTGATTCGCTGAGCATCTGGGGTCTTTTCCAAGAACTCTTGGTCCATGCCAGTGCCTTGTAGGGTTTCCCAAAGAATTATTTAATAATATGATGATATTGAGTCATAGATTTAGGTCATTAATATATTTTGAGTGGATTTTTTGTAGCGAGTAGGGTAATATTCTTGTTTCATACTTCTGCATGTGGAATCCCAGATTTCCTAGTACCATTTGTTGAAGAGAATATCCTTGTCCCAGGGATTGATTTTAGCTCCTTTGTCAAAGATAATTTGGTTGTAGATGTGTGGATTGATTTTTGGAGTTTCTATTCTGATTAATTGGCCTGTACATCCTGCAAATTCTTGGATGTTTTCATTATAAATGTCATGCAGTATATCTTGCGTCATAGAAGGAGTTTAGCAGGATTCCCTCTTTCAATTTTTTTGAATAGGTTTAGAAGAATTGGAGTTTGTTCTTTAAATGTCTAGTAGAATTCAGCAGTAAAGCCATTAGTCCTGTGCTTTTTTTTTTTTGCTGGGAGGGTCTTTATTACTGATTCGATTTCTATCTTGTTTTTTTGGTCTGTTTAGGTTTTCTGTGTCCTCATGGTTCAATTTAGGTAAGTTGTATGAGTCCAGAAAATTAACCATTTCTTCTAGGTTTCCTGATTAGTTGGCATACTGTTCTTTGTGGTAATTGCTAATGATTCTTTTTATTTCTATGGTATCCACTGTTACATTTCCTTTTACAGTTCTACTTTTATTTCTTTGTATTCTTCCTCTTTTTTGGTTAATTAGGCCAGTGTTGTTTCAATTTTGTTTATTTTTTCAAAAAACCTGCTTTTCATTTTGCTGATCTTTTGTATTCTTTTTTTGGTTTCAGTTTTGTCTATTTTTTTCTCTAGTTTTAAGGGTTTTTTTCCTCCTACTAATTTTGGGTTGTTTTATGCTTGTTTTTCTAGGACCTTGAGATGCATTGATAGCTCATTTATTTGGTTCCTTTCCAATATATTTCTTTTTTAAGATTTATTTATTTATTTGAAAGGCAGAGTTACAGAGAGGCAGAGTCAGAGAGAGAGAGAGGTCTTCCATTTGCTGGTTCACTCCCCAGTTGGCCGCAAAGGCTGGAGCTGCTCTGATCCAAAGCCAGGAGCCAGAAGCCAGAAGCTTCCTCCAGGTCTCCCACATGGGTGCAGGAGCCCAAGCACTTGGGCCATCTTCTACTGCCTTCCCAGGTCATAGCAGAGATCTGGATCAGAAGAGGAGCAGCCAGGACTAGAATTGGTGCCCAAATGGGATGCCGATGCTTCAGGCCAGGGCATTAACCCACTGCACCACAGTGCTGGCCCCTCCAATTTCTTGAAGTAGTGACCAGTTGCTATAAACTTTCCTCTTAACACTTCTTTTTCTGTATCCCAGAAGTTTTCATATATTGTATTGTAATCTTTATTCATTTCAGAAATTTTTTTTCTATTTTTATTTCTTCAGTGACCCACTTTCATTCAGGATCATATTGTCCAGTCTCCATGTATTTGCATGTGGTCTAGAGATGCTTGAGTGGTTGATTTCCAGCTTCATTCCTTTGTGGTTATAGAAGAAGCATAGTATGATTTCAGTTTTTTTGAATTTGCTGAGACTAGCTTTGTGGCCTAGTATGTGGCCTATCCTAGAGAAAGTTGCATGCACTAGTGAGGAGAATGTATATTCTGCATCTGTAGGATGAAAAATTTTGTTGGAGCTGATGCTGGGGCATAGCAGGTAAAGCTGCCACCTGCAGTGCCAGCATCCCATATGGGCACCGGTTTGAATCTAGGCTGCTCCACTTCTGATCCAGCTCTCTGTTATAACCTGGGAAAGCAGTGAAAATGACCCAAGTCCTTGGGCCCCTGAACCCTCATGGGAGACCCAGAAGAAGCTCCTGACTCCTGGCTTTGGATCGGCACAGCTCAGGGCATTCCAGCCAATTGATGAGTGAACCAGCAGATGGAAGATCTCTCTCTCTCACTCTCTCTCTCTCTCCCTCCCTCCCTCTCCTTTTCTCTGTTTGTAACTCTGACTTTGACATAAGTAAATAAGTCTAAAACGAAAAGTTCCGTAGATATCGGTTAGATTCTTTTGTTCTATAGCGTCTATTAGCTCTGTTGTTTCTTGCTGATTTTCAATGTGGTTGATTAGTTCTTTGCTTCAAGTAGAGTATTAAAGACCCCATTACTATTGTATTGGGGTTTATGGCTCCCTTTAAATCCATTAACAGTAGTCACATATTCCTGTTGAATTGACACCTTCTTTGTCTCTTTAAATTTTTTTTTATGTTAAAGTCTATTTTGTATGATATTAGGATGGCTATACCATCTGTTAACATGGAATAACTTTTTTCATCTGTTTACTTTCAGTCTGCATGTGTTTTTGTTTGGGGGATGTGTTTCTTATATGCAGCAATTAGATGGGTTTTTTTTTAATCCATTCAGCCACTCTGTATCTTTTAACCGGAGAGTTGAGGCCATTTACATTCAAGGTGAATATTGATAAGTAACAACCTGGCCCTGCCATTTTTCCATAAATATTCATATTGTTTACTTTGGCTTTCCTTTAAACTTTTACTTGGAGATTTTCTGGTTTCACCTTTTGTAGCGATGACTATGTTTCTGTGTATAGCATACCCTAAAGCATATTTTTTATGGCTGTAGGAGCAGTGACAAACTCTTGATTTCTGATTGTTACGAAAGTTCTTTATTTCACCTTTATTCATAAGTGAGAGCTTTGCAGAGTATAGTATTCTGGGTTGACAATTTTTTTTGCTTAAGACTTGGAATACATCTTGACATTCTTTCTTAGCCTGTAGGGTTACTGATGAGAAGTCTGATGTGAGTCTAATTGGAGATCTTCTGAAAGTAAATTGGTGTTTCTCTGGTGCATATTTTACAATCTTTTTTTTATGTTTTACTGTGAAGAGTTTGACTACAATGTGTCATGGTGAAGATCTTTTCTGGTCATGTCCATTAGGAGCTCTGTGTGTTTCCTGTACTTGGACATCCCTTCCTTTCTCTAAATTAGGGAAGTTTTCTGTAATTATTTCACTAAATAGGCCTTCTAATCCATTCTCTATTTTTAAACCTTCAGAAATTTGTAAAGCCTGTATGTTGGGAGATTTGATAGTATCAAATCTCTGATACTTTTTTAGCTTTTTAATTTCTTCTTGCTTTTTTTCTTTGTTTCTGACTGTAAATTTTCCAGAGATTTGTCTTCTAATTTGTATATTCTTTCTTCTGCCTCATTGAGTCTATTCCACTGCCTCATTGAGAGGCTTTCCACTGTATTTATTTTTGTCCCTTGAATTCTTCATATCCAATAATTAATTTGATTTCATTTTAAAATCACAATTTCATGGGGAAATTTTTTTGTCATGTTTGGATATTAGTTCATGAATTTGTTTTTGATTAATTACAGTTCTATGATTAATTTTTTGAATTCCATTTCTGCTATTTCTTCCATCTATTCTTCACATTCTATTATTTAAGAGTTTTGTACTTAGCCGGCGCTGCTGCTCACTAGGCTATTCCTCCACCTTGCGGCGCCGGCACACAGGGTTCTAGTCCCGGTCGGGGCACTGGATTCTGTCCCGGTTGCCCCTCTTCCAGGCCAGCTCTCTGCTGTGCCCAGGGAGTGCAGTGGAGGATGGCCCAAGTGTTTGGGCCCTGCACCCCATGGGAGACCAGGAGAAGCATCTGGCTCCTGCCATCAGATCAGCGTGGTGTGCTGGCCGTGGCGGCCATTGGAGGGTGAACCAATGGCAAAAGGAAGACCTTTCTCTCTGTCTCTCTCTCTCACTGTCCACTCTGCCTGTCAAAAAATAAAAGAGAGAGAGAGAGAAAGAGAGAGAGGAAGAGGAACTGCTATTGGGTACGCAGCTTCTTTTGGGGGATGATCTAAATGGAATGTAGCCTACAGGAACTACTAATGTGGTGAATCTTCCTTTTTCAGAATATCTTGCATGCATGTCATTACCCACTTTACGGATACCATTGTGTGCCACACCACATTTTTCAAGGGGGTATTCAAATAAAACTTTCAAATCTTTAATTACAAAATAAGGTTTCTTTCTGCTTTTTTCTATCATTTTTAAGTAATTCAAAATTTAAATATGATTAAGAAATTTTATAGTTGACTAGGGTAGAACTACCAAGTCTTTAAGATTTTCAAATATTTTATGGTATCTACAAATCTAAGCAAGATGATAAATAGTATACATAATACATATTTGGGAATTTTGAAGAAGTCATTTTATTCTTTAGCTTTAGATATGCATCATTTAGTACCTTGGTCTGCTTTTTACTGATATATATTCATTTCATAGTTTAAAAGCTTCGAAGTATTGCCAATATAATTTGTAACCATTATTTAAGGATTAGAAAACTCAGATAAAGTAAAATTAGATTGTGTATGATTACATCACTCAGCAATGATGACTGTGAAAGGACTGTCTTTACGCATTGTCTCAAATATCCTTTTCCTTTACTCCTGAACTGATTCCAGTAATTTCCACTCCCCTGACCATTCAAAATTTGTTCTCTCCAGGTTGACAGTTATTTTTATAAAATTAGAGGTCATCAGCCGGTGCCGTGGCTCAATAGGCTAATCCTCCACCTAGCGGCACCAGCACACAGGGTTCTAGTCCTGGTCGGGGCACCAGATTCTGTCCCGGTTGCCCCTCTTCCAGGCCAGCTCTCTGCTGTGGCCAGGGAGTGCAGTGGAAGATGGCCCAAGTGCTTGGGCCCTGTACCCACATGGGAGACCAGGATAAGCACCTGGCTCTTACCTTTGGATCAGCACGGTGCACTGGCCGCAGTGCGCCAGCCGTGGCTGCCAGTGGAGGGTGAACCAACGGCAAAAGGAAGACCTTTCTCTCTGTCTCTCTCTCTCACTGTCCACTCTGCCTGTCAAAAAATAAATAAAATTAGAGGTCATTTCTTCTTTATATAACCTGCCAGCAGTATTGTTCTCAACATAAAAATCTCCAAAATTGCTTCCTCATTTGTCTTCCAAAATATTTGCATCTAGGGAGTGATTTTAGCTCATTTGTCAAATGTTAGTTGGTTGTCAATGTGTGTGTTCATTTCTGGGGTTTCTATTCTGTCCTATTTGTTTACATGTCTATTTTTGTTCCAGTACTAAGCTGTTTTGATTACAGCAGACCTCAATTATGTCTTGGAATCTGATATTCTGATGCCTCCAGCTTCATTTCTGCTTAAGATTGAGTAATTGGGATCTTCTTTCTTTCCATATGAACTTTAAAATCAGTATTTTCTATAATTTTGAAGAATGTCCTTGGTATTTTGATTAGGATTGCTTTGACTCTATCAATTCCTTGGGGTAGTATGGACATTTTGATGATATTACTTTTTCCGTTCTATGAACATGAGAGATTTTTTTCCCATTTTTATGTCCTTTGTTTCTTTAATTAAGGTTTTGTAATTTTCATTGTAGAGATCTTTCACATTCCTGATTAAATTTATCCCAAGGTTTTTTTTTTTTTTTTTTTTTTTTTTTTTTTTTTTTTTTTTTTTTTTTTTTTTTTGCTATTGTGAATGGGCCTAATCTTACAGTTCTTTCTCAGGCAGAGAATTGTTCATGTATAAGAATGACACTGGTTTTTGTGTGATGATATTATATCCTACAAATTTTCTTAATTCTCTTACGAGTTCTAATAGTCTCTTAGTGAAGTCTTTTGGTTCCTGTATATAAAGGATTATATTATCTGCAAACAGGGATAATTGGAATTTCTCCTTTCCAATTTGTATCACTTTGATTTTTTTTTTTTTTGCCTAATGCCTGACTAAAACTTCCAGAAGTATACTGAAAAAGAATAATGAAAATGATCATCTTTGGTACCAGATTTAATGAAATTCCTCACAGCTTTGCCTCATTCAAAATGATGCTGCCTGTGGTTTAGTCATATATTGCTTTGATTGTGTCAAGGTATGCTTCTTATATCGTGAATTTTAAAGGTTTTTATCATGAAAGGATGTCATTTTGTCAAATGGTTCTCTGCATCTATAGAGAAAATCAAATGGATTTATCCTTCATTTTATTGATTTTAAATAACATATTTATTTCCATATGCTGAACTACCCCTGCATCCCTTGAATAAATTCTACTTTGTGTCTTATTGATGTATTATTGATGATTTTATTGATGTATTTCATACCATTTTGTTGAGGATTTTTGAATCTATGTCCATTACGGATATTGGTGTATAGTTCTTATTTATTGCATCTCTGTGCTTTTGTAATTGAGCTAATTCTTGTCTCAAAGAATAGATTTGGATTGATTTTATCCCTTTCAATTGTTTTGAATAATTTAAGAATGGGGATCAGTTCTTCCTTCAAAGTTTGATAAAATTCAATTGCTTCTGGGCTGGCACTGGGGCATAGAATGTCAAGCTTCCACCTGCAGTTTCTGCATCCCATATGGGTGCTGGTTCAAGCCTCAGCTGCTCCACTTCCAATCCACCTTTGTTCTAATGCACCTTGGGCCCTTCCACCCATGTGAGAGACCCAGAAGGAGTTCTGTGCTTCTGGATTTTACCTGGCCCAGCCCTGACCATTGCAGCCATTTGGGGAGAGAAACAGCAGACTGAAAATCACTTTCTCTGTCTCTCTTCCTCTCCCCCATCTCTGTCTTTTAAATAAATAAATAAATAAATAAATATTTTAGAAATTAATTCTGTCTCTTCTATAAATGATGTTTGGAAAGTTGGATTTCCACTGCTGTAGTTCAAAATCAAACCTATATCTTACTCCCTATTCAAGAATCAACTCACAATGGATCAAGGATCTAAACTTCAAACGTGAAACCATCACATCACTGGTGAACAACATAGGAGAAAGGCTATTAGCCTAGGCAATAAATTCTTGAATAAGATAGCAGAAGCACAAGTAATAAAACAAACACCAATAGACTAATGTGCTTACATCAATCTAAGAAATTGTTTCATGAACCAGCCGGCACCGCGGCTCAATAGGCTAATCCTCCTCCTAGTGGTGCCGGCACACCGGGTTCTATTCCCAGTCAGGGTGCCAGATTCTGTCCTGGTTGCTCCTCTTCCAGGCCAGCTCTCTGCTGTGGCCTGGGAGTGCGGCAGAGGATGGCCCAAGTGCTTGGGTCCTGCACCCCATGGGAGACCAAGATAAGCACCTGGCTCCTGCCTTCAGATCAGCATGGTGTGCCGGCCACAGCGTGCTGGTTGCGGTGGCCATTTCGGGGGTGAACCAACAGAAGGAAGACCTTTCTCTCTGTCTCTCTCATTGTCTATAACTCTCTCTCTGTGTGTCTCTTTCTCTCTCTCACTGTCTACTCTGTCTGGCAAAAAATAAATAAATAAATAAATAAATACATAAATAAATAATTGCACTGTGGAACTCAGCACAGCAACTCCAGAAGCTGCCATTAACTCAAGTAGGGAAGACTACCTAAGGGACAGGTATGAGAAAGAATAATATTAGTAATATTTTGGACGTGTTGGGATTTAAATACACAATAGGTAATCAAAGAGAAGTCTCAAGTAGGCAGTGTGATATACCAATCTGAAATTAAGGAGGGGTTCCTGCACTGTAGATACAAATTAGGAAACCATTAGTACAAACAAGGTTGTACAAATCATTAGAAAGATATCAAAGATTGAGATCTACAGCACTTCTATATTTAAAAAGGAGGAGATGAGAAATAAAAACAGACTATGATGGGTACACTAGAAAAGCAATAGTAAAACTAGGTGAGTGATAGTTTTCATGCTTATTTCAGAATATGTATGGTTGATAATGAGCAGCATTTGCCATTTTTTATTTTGGATGATAGCCACTCTAACTGGGGTGAGGTGACACCACACTGTAATTGTTATTTGCATTTCCCTGATGGCAGTGATCCTGGAATTTTTTCATCTGTCTTTTGCCCACCCTTTTTTTAAGGATTTATTTGTTTATTTCAAAGTCAGAGTTACACAGAGAGACAAGGAGAGGAAGGGAGAGAGAGAGAGAGGTCTTCCATCCACTGGTACACTCTCCAAATGGCTGCAATGGCCAGAGCTGAGCCAGTACAGAGGTAGGAGCCAGAAGGTTCTTCTGGGTCTCCCACGTGGGTTCAGGGGCCCAAGAACTTGGGCCATTTCTACTGCTTTCCCAGGCCACAGCAGAGAGCTGGGTCAAAAGTGGAGCAGCCAGGACTTGAACAAACACCCATATGGAATACTAGTACTGCAGGTGGTGGCTTTACCTGCTATGCCACAGTACTGGCCCCATGTTGGCCCTTTTTATTTCATCCTTTGAAAACGCTGTTTATGCCCTTGGCACATTTTTAACTGGATTATTTTGTTGTTGTTGAGTTTCTGCAACTCCTTATATATTCTTGATATTAATCATTTATAAGATGCATTTTTTCAAATATTTTCTCTCATTGTTTTGATTACCTCTTCACTTTGTTAATTATTTCCTTTTTCGTGAAACAATTTTTTTTTTTTTTTTTGACAGGCAGAGTGGACAGTGAGAGAGAGAGAGACAGAGAGAAAGGTCTTCCTTTGCCATTGGTTCACCCTCCTTTAAAATGTGAATATGGTTTATTGCCCTTGTCTATCCTCTTGAAGAACAGTGATTTTCTTACTTGATATCTATTGAATTCTTTACTTAGTGGAATTTTAAAAGTATGTCATTGTAAAAATTAAAAGAAAATTTAAGAAAAGAAGGAAGAGGGAAGATGGGAGCAAGGGTGAGAGAGAGGGTTGGTGGGAAGTATTACTATGCTCCTAAATCTGTACATATGAAATACATGGAATTTGTTCACCTTATGTAACTAAAAAATTAAAAAAGAATTCTGTTTAGAACTTCAATTTCTTTATAGTTCATGGTTAGATGTGATTCTTTATTAAATGGCTCAGAAATAGAATTGCTTTCATTTTTTAAATTTGGAAGGCATAGAGACAAAGAGATAGGAATGTAATGAAAGAGCTAAACTCTTCATGTCCACTCCATGAGTGCCTAAACACTTGGGGTTAGGTCAGCAGAAAAGGCACTCAATCAAGGTCTCCTAGGTGGGTAGCAAGAGCAGTTATCTGTCTCCCAGGGTCTGGATTATCAGGAAGCTTAAGCCAGGTTCTAGAGCCAGAAATGAAACCCAGGGACTCTGACATGGGATGCAGGCATCTTAACTGCTAGGTTACATACCTGCTCCACAAATGAAATATTCTAGCACAACTGAACATTGAAATGCTGAACTGAAAGTTGACCTATCATAAATTTATGTGATAATAAACAGAAACACTAAGGACATGCTGAATATAATATAGCCATTTGTTTCCCTCCCTAGGACTCCTGGAAAAGGATGACATGAGGCAGCTGTGGGAATCTCTTCAGTGTAGACACTTGAGAATTAACTTTTTTTTATTGGAAAGACAATACTGGGTTATGCTGCAAATTTGGGCTTTAGGTTTTGCAATTCACTTTCATGAAATTAATTTTATTTTCCATTTAGAGTTCTGATGGTTTCTTGTAGTAATAATCATTAGTTTTTATGCAGAAGTGTAAGTTTACCTACTTAGAGCTTTGAATGTAGTAAATTATTCAAAGGAAATAGCTGCTGTTGAGAGCAGTGCATTTTTAGTAATAATGTCTATTACTGTATAAGTGTCTCTAGAACAGTTGTCACAGACTTGGTGTTCTTTTCCTTTTGAGAATTACCCTAACAGTTTCCTTGAAAACCCCAGGAGGCCAATGAAGTGATCCTAACCACCCCCAAACTTAGAGAAAACAAATGAGGACATTGATTTCATCCCGGAAGGTCTTCACTTGTGGTGAAGAAATGAGCAGAACTCAGCATACACTTTGGTTATTAACATCTGTTTTGTTTAGATAATTCTGATTTCACAAGTTGGGAATTTGTACAACTGTTGTGTGTGCATGTATATTTTGCTGCATCAAAGTAGCTGCTATATGTTATTCAGATTTGATTTTTTTATATTCTTAGTTATACTGTAGGATTTGTGTGTAGTAAAATCTGATTCTTGCGTCACATGCATTTGGGATTGTCTTTTAATAAAGAAATAAGAATTTTAATTACTGTTTTCTGAAGGCCAACTTCATATGTATTTAAATTTCATAGTAGTTCTGCAAAGTTGATGTTTTATCTCTGCAGATGAGGAGACAGATGCTGAGGAGCAAGATAATTGGCTCAAAGTCTTGTGACAGACTAACATGTTGCAGGACCTGGATTGGAACCAAGACTGGTGAGTTAAGTACATGTTGTCTCTACTACTCAAACCTGAATTACACACTTCTCCATATTTCTTTTTATTGTGCCTTGTCTTCACTCGAGTTTGGCTTACCAGTCTCTCTGGTCCATCCAGCTACAGAAGCTGGGGATGTTGAAGTAGGGCTTGGGGATGGGGTATAAGCTTCAGTGCTGCTGAACAGGGTACATGCCAGCTGATGAATGATGATGGCTACAGTTCAGCTAGGGGGGAAGTATGGCATCTGTTTGATGGCTGACATTACCAATAAGGCACCAGACCCTGGACCGATGCTTCATGAGGTGGAGAACATACTACAAGCATCATGTTGAAAAATGTGTTTCTCTTGTCTCATTGGAGTCAGCCTAACTGGATTCTTTATCTGTCTTTTCTTCCTGGGGCATCTCAGTTTCTGGGAAGCTTGTTTCTGAATTTTGGAAAGCAAGAACTTTTGGTGTGGACCATCACTCTTTCAGCTGGGGTTGGCTTTTGCTAGCTCAGAGCTTGCACTCTTGTCCAAACTCTTTTCTTCCTCAAACTGCCAGCTGCCTCCATGAAAAAAGGAAAAAATAGCAGCACCCTAGGTTCATTTTCTTATTCGTTCCATGATGCTATGTTATCTCTTTGTCCTAACGTAGTAAGTAGCTGATCTAATAATCTAATGAATTTTAATTGGCTAATACAAATGTGTTAGAGGAAAACCTGACCTTTTTTTTTTAATAGGGAACTCTATGCTGTCTGTCTTGATCCAACTCCTTGGTGACCTTAGCCATGAGAACTTTAATCTACGGGCTCTGGGAAGACACAAAACCCATGAAGTGTGGGATTGCTCTTGTCTTTTTTTTTTTTTTAGTGCCTGTTTGTTGAAGGATGTAACAGTGACCGTTGAATGACAGAGTGGCTGCTTTTGGAGGTAGAAGCACACAAGTGTCCAAAAAGCAGCATCTAAACAGGAGATGAAGTGATTTGCTCTTCACATTAGTTGGCAGGTGCATTCTTTTTCAGGGAGTGAAGAAGATACAGAATCCAAGTTAGAGAGGGCAGTTTGTAGGAAGGAAGGTGCGGTTGGGAAAATGAGCTTAGGGTGAAGCCTTTCTCATAGTGTTCTCACAAGCATGCATCCAATAAAAGCAATTTGAAAGATGAAATTTAGCCATTCCTTAGCATTATATATATGACAGTGTCATTGACCCTGTTATCATAAATGGCTATGATTTTTCAGGGTGCTGTATAATAGTTGTTTATTCTCTAGGGAAAATGAGAAGACTTGGTATATGTACTTTAGAAAATAAAATATTGGCAATCTATCACAGATTACCATTTTTATTATAAAATTTTAAAATTTAAAAGCCATGTTTCTTTCCACTGTGACTACTATGGACATGCATTGGTTGTTCAATAAGTATTTGTTGAACTCAATAATAAACAATTGAACAGATGAGTAAATGCCTATTGATTAATTTCTTGAGAAAAAATAAATCAAGGATTGGATTAAGATGGAGGAAGAGAGGGAGCTTACTGTTGTAGAAGATAGTATGAAAAAAGTGGAGAGAGTACAGTCTCAAGGAAGAGTTAGGGGAAAAAAATGGCAGAGGAAACTCCACACAAATAAGAGGGACACTGTGGACCATGTGCAGGGTGTGGACATGCACAACTCAGAAACCCAGCAGCCAAGAACCTCAGCAGCAGCTCAGGAAGTGAGACCAAACTGGAGCAACCCAAGCCACTGGTGATAAAGTTGCAGAAAGACCCTGGTGGGAATCCAGCTAGGAGCCCTAGGTAGGACAGTGTACCTGCCGTGTTTCTGTCTCCCTGACCACCCTGAAACTGGCATTCTGTAACAAGCTGATAGAGAGCAAGCATCATTTTGGACATATGTAATAGATGCACCAGTGTCTGTACATTCAGCAAACAGCAGAGCAGAGAAACTTGAATTTGGTGGGGAGAACTGATGGGGGGCTGGGTGCTCATGACTGTGGGAGGCTTGTGTGCTGGGACTGTGAGAACACTGATGCTGTGTGGGAGGGCTCAGGGTGTGGCTGGGAATTTGGGCAGTCACTGTGGGAAGTTGCATGTACTCAGGGCTCACTGATTACCTGGAGAGGATCACTGCATATCGGTCTCCCACATATGTGCCAGGGGTCAGAATATGTGTGGAATCCACTGCTGCTTTCCCAGGAGCATTACTATAACTGGTTTGGAAGTGTAGCAGCCAGAATTCAAATCACCACTCATATAGAATCCCAGTAGTGTAGGAGATGGCTCAACCCATTATTTTTTTTAACTTTTATTTAATGAATATAAATTTCCAAAGTATGGCTTATGGATTACAATGGCTTCCCCCCCATAACATCCCTCCCACCCGCAACCCTCCCCTTTCCCACTCCCTCTCCCCTTCCATTCACATCAAGACTCATTTTCGATTCTCTTTATATACAGAAGATCAGTTTACCATACATTAAGTAAAGATTTCAACAGTTTGCTCCCACACAGAAACATAAAGTGAAAAATAATAGATGATTTTTTAAATGATGATGAAATCAGATCAGACCTATTGTCATGTTTAATCCCAGTGAGAGTCAAGTTGGGAATTGATAATTTTTTTTTTGTACAGAAGATCAGGTTAGTATACATTAAGTAAAGATTTCAAGTTTGCACCCCCATAGAAACACAAAGCGAAATATACGGTTTGAGTACTCGTTATAGCATTAAATCTCAATGTACAGCAAATTAAGGACAGAGATCCTACATGAGGAGTAAGTGCACAGTGACTCCTGTTGTTGACTTTACCAATTGACACTCCTGTTTATGGCATCAGTAATCTCCCTATGCTCCAGTCATGAGTTTCGAAGGCTATGGAAGCCTTTTGAGTTCTCCGACTCTTATCTTGTTTAGACAAGGTCATAGTCAAAGTGGAGGTTCTCTCCTCCCTTCAGAGAAAGGTACCTCCTTCTTTGAAGACCTGTTCTTTCCACTGGGATCTCACTCACAGAGATCTTTCATTTAGGTTTTTTTATTATTTATTTATTTATTTATTTTGCCAGAGTGTCTTGGCTTTCCATGCCTGAAATACTCTCTCGGGCTTTTCAGCCGGATCCGCATGCCTTAACTGCTGATTCTGAGGCCAGAGTGCTGTTAAACAGTATTTTGAAAAGAAGTTTTTGGGGCCATGCTTTGGCATAGTGGGTAAAGCTGCTGCCTGCAGTGCCGGCATTCCATATGGGTATGACTTTGAGTCCTGGCTGCTCCACTTCTGATCAAGCTCACTGCTATAGCCAGGGAAAGCAGTAGAAGATGGCCCAAGTACTTAGGTTCCTGCACCCACATGGGAAATTCAGAAGAATCTATTGGCTCCTGACTTCAGCTCAGCCCAGCTCTGGTCATTGTGGCCATCTGGGGAGTGAACCAGCAGATAGATGATCTCTCTCTCTCTCTCTCTCTCTCTCTCTCTGCATCTGCCACTCTGTAATTCTGCCTTTCAAATAAATAAATAAGTCTTGAAGAAAAGAAGTTTTAGACTTTGATTAAGTGTAAATTATCCCTGTACTCAATTATAGATTTTAATTTTTTCTTGTATCTAGGAAATCTTTGCCTAACTTAAAGTAAAAAAAAAATTTCTTCTATGCTTTTTCATTCTGGAAGTATTGTAGTTTTCAGTACTACAGTTAGATTTGTGGCATATTTTCTTTTCAATTTTGTAAATAGAAGCTATTTTATTGGAAATTAGTATCTCATTGTGTTAACACCAAGTGTTGAAAATGCTATACTTTCTCCCCTGCACTGCAATAGTGCCTCTGTAGAAAACCTGTTCACTGCTTGCTAAATGAAAGATCTCTGTGAGTGAGATCCCAGCAGAAAGAATGGGCCATCAAAGGAGATACCATTCTCTGAAGGGAGGAGAGAACTTCCACTTTGATTATGGCCTTATCTAAATAAGGTTGGAATTTGTGAACTCAAGAGGCTTCCATAGCCTCAGCAGCTATAGATAAGAGCCTTGGGTGATTACTGACATCATAAATAAGACTGTCAATTATTAAATCAACAATGGGAATCACTGTGCACCTGCTTCCCATGTAGGATCTCTGTCCTCAATGTGTTGTACTATGTGAATTAATGGTAAAACTACTACTCAGGCTGGCACCATGGCTCACTGGGCTGATCCTCTGCCTGTGGCACCAGCACACTGGGTTCTAGTCCCAGTTGGGGTGCTGGTGCTGTCCCAGTTGCTCCTCTTCCAGTCCAGCTCTCTGCTGTGGCCGAGGAAGGCAGTGGAGGATGTCCAAGTGCTTGGGCCCTGCACCCACATGGGAGACCAGGAGGAAGCACCTGGCTCCTGGCTTTGGATTGCAGCAGTGCACTGGCTGTAGTGGTCATTTGGGAGGTGAACCAATGGAAGGAAGTCCTTTCTCTCTGTCTCTCTCTCTCTCACTGTCTAACTCTGCCTGTCCAAAAAAAATCAGGCAGACTTTATTTTTTTTAAAGATTTTATTTATTTATTTATTTATTTGACAGGTAGAGTTACAGACAGAGAAAAAGAGAGACAGAGAGAAAGATCTTCCATCTGCTGGTCACTCCCCAAATGGCCAGAACTGGGCCAATCCAAAGCCAGGAGCTTCATTCTGAGTCTCCCACCTGGGTGCAGGGGCCCAAGGACTTGGGCCATCTTCCACTGCTTTCCCAGGCCAAAGGAGAGAGCTGGATGAGAAGTGCAGCAACAGGGACTCGAACTGGAGCCCACATGGGATTATGGCACTGTAGGCAGAGGCTTAGGCCACTACACCACAATGCCAGGTCCCAGACTTTATCTTGAAACTTAACTTTACTCTGACTGAAGTTATCCCATCTCACAGATATTCATCTGCATGTTCAGGCTGTTGAAACAGGATGTGGTATAAAATGCTAATGGACCACATGATTTGTGAGCTCATTTCCTTTAGCAATAAAATTTTTTGTATGATATGTTATGACCACTTAGATTGTCCCCAAAGACCACCAAGGAGCCTATACTGTTGTAAAACACATGAGTTTTATTGCAGGTCTGGGCTTGGGCGATCAACTATCACTGATGCCTTGGGTCTGGTTGAAAGCCCCAACTTCAGTGAAGGGGGTTTTTATAGGGTTTTCAGAGACAATCTATACATTCTAGCACCATTCAGCAAATCATCTCATTCCATGGGAAATTCAAAGAACATCTCTTAAAATTGATTAGTGCATCCAGCGGCAGGCATGGACCTATTAAAAGTGGTGGGATGGCTTTTGGGGTTGATGCCTTTTAAAATGATTGGCTAAAGTATAGGGTCTGAGCCACTAGGGTGTATGTGCCAAATTGCAGGGTCTCAGGATATTATCAATTACCTTAAGTGCCTGAAAAGACACCTGAAACTTCAGGTATCTCCCTGCTATCTGATGATTGGCTGTTGTTAGGCAGGGTTTATTGCAAGGGGAGTCCTTTCAGTTGGATAATCTTTGCATTATGGATTAGTCCAGATGTATTCTTCCTCTTTGTCATTTGAAAAGTGTGTAGAATTACATTGGTTTTTCAACTTTTTCTCCAGTTTTGTTTACTTCTTCATCCTGTCACAATGAAATTGATTATGAAAACAGGCTGGTGTTCAGACATCGGGACAGACAAGTGCTTTTGGGTGCTTGGCTCAGGGGCAGTGGTGTGGCTTCTTTATGTTGACACTATCCTTGCTGACAGAGGCCATGCCATGCACTGAGCAGTGCTGTGGGGCCTGCTTCACCATGTCTGAGATTAATTCTAGGCAGCCAAGGCATGAGCCAAGTTTTGCATGGAACTAAGGCCTCATAGCCAGCATGATTCACGTAGTAACCAGTCCTGAAGTGAGCAATCCTCTGCCAGCAACAGGAAGTCCACCAGAGGCACACTCACTGTCCTCTGTGAGACATGGGGAACTCCTGGCCACACTGCCATGGGTCCTTGACCCTTGTAGAGACTCCAGCTCCAGACTCCACCTCTGTCACTGTGGGACTGTCCTTGTTCTCTGCAGTGATGCTGGCAACCCAGTTTCCTGTAACAGAGAATGGGGAGCCATGCCGGGATCATGCTGAGGTCAAGGTGGTCAAAGTCAGAGGGGCCTCTGGGTCCATGCAGGAGGTGCTGCATATCCTCAGGCTAAGTTTTACTGATTTTCAAGTGCAAATGATCTATGGCCTGACCAGAATCACTCCATTTTGTCCCTGATTGTCCTCTATTTTTTTCTAACCAGTCCCACAACTGCTAGCTACTCAAAAAATAATCTTCTGAGAGGTTTTTTTGTACGTTTATTTACATTAAGTACTGGGAAACTTGTTAATATCCCCAAGATAAGCATAATGTTGCTTGCTCTAGCTCCTGCAACAAATGCTTGGCTTTGTAATTAACTTCAACAAGATATGCTTTTGGCCTTTAGAAGCTTAACTTTGAGCTCCTTCAGGGCAGTATGATTTGGAGAGCACACGCCCCTGTGCAGCCACTGGCTTTTGGAAATAAAAGACTCCATAATTAGGCCCTGAGACTTCAGCACTTATTAATATTTCTGAAATTAATAATCTGTGTGGGTTCTTGCCATGAATTCAGAGACAAATTCTGAATACTGGCTCAAATAGACCAGATGATAAGCTGAGTTTTTAAGCTTTTATTCAGTGAGAGAAACACATAGGAGAGTGAGGGCTCTATCTAAAGGAGAAAGGAAAGTCTGGAAATTAAGTAGGGGCCATACCAAGCAGGGAGCAGGCCAAGAGCTGTGTACTTGTCTTGTGAGGCCCACACCATCGGGGAGGGTGAGGCAATGGTGTTCTTCCACTGGAAGCACCGGGGACAGGCTTCAGTGAACATGTCCACCTTTATTAATGACCATGTACACTTTCAAAGGGCAGGCAGAAGGGGCATAACTAATTCAGGGCGACCCTAACTCTATACGATAGAACCAACACTGGCACCAATAAGCATCTCCAATTAGCTTGAAGGTCTCATAGTTAGAATAACTTTCTAGGTGGGCCTGGACCACCCACAGCAACAGTTTACCTAATTAGCAGAAGGTGGGGGTGGGAGAAAATGTGCCTGAGGCTCCTACCTCCCGCCATCAAAAAGGCTAGCCACATGGGCTAGGCAGAAAGTCTCACAGGATCACCCACATCTCCCCCCTTTGTTTTAGGGCAAGTGTGACTCTGCTTAGCATGACACAGCAACAAGCCACAGCCCACAATAAGCTTTAAATGAAATTGAAGAATGCCTAGCATGGGGATTAAGGCAGGGAGGAAAAGAAGGGCAAAGGGAAAAAGGCCAGGCCCACCATGTTTCAGGCCTTTGTAATTGGCAGGCGGTGCACAGGTATAGGAAAGCAGGGGCATGAGATACATGGGGGCTGGGGACAGTGTGATGAGGGTGTAGCCTTCCAGCTCTTGTCTAATGATATATGACTGCCTGCACCATCCCCCCTTCAGAGACTCCATTCCCTTTACCTAGGGATGTTGAAGGGTGTAGAATCATCACATCCTCTATAGCTGCTTCCTGTTTATGAGGGATGTAGTGCAGGCCCTGCCTGTCCTCGGTCTGGAAGTCTCTGCCTACCTCATCTAACAAATTCTCTTTGTGAACTGGAGCAATCTTGGTCACCACCAATGTCTGTGTCCCCTGTATGGTCAGTGACTCCCAGAAGTTGTTGAGTTCTGGAACATATAAGTTTCTTAATTAGTATGAGAAAAACTGGAACATGACCAATTGTAAATGGAGTGCCCCTTTAAGATGAAAAGAACACATCCTACAGACTCCCAGATAGTGGGTGGTGATACATTATAAACCCATTTAGCTCGAGTATAGAGAATTATATTAGAAGAACATATTAGGAGTTTTTTTTTTTAACTTTTATTTAATGAATAGAAATTTCCAAAGTACAGCTTATGGGTTATAATGGCTTCCCCCCCATAATGTCCCTCCCACCCACAACCCTCCCCTTTCCCACTCCCTCTCCCCTTCCATTCACATCAAGATTCATTTTTGTTTCTCTTTATATACAGAAGATCAGTTTAGCATACATTAAGTAAAGATTTCAACAGTTTGCTCCCACACAGAAACATAAAGTGAAAAATACTGTTTGAGTACTAGTTATAGCATTAAATCACAATGTACAGCACACTAAGGACAAAGATCCTACATGAGGAGTAAGTGCACAGTGACTCCTGTTGTTGACTTAACAAATTGACACTCTTGTTTGTGGCCTCAGTAATCACCCTAGGCTCTTGTCATGAGCTGCCAAGGCTATGGAAGCCCCCTGAGTTCACCGACTCTGATCATATTTAGACAAGACCATGGTCAAAGTGGAAGTTCTCTCCTCCCTTCAGAGAAAGGTACCTCCTTCTTTGATGACCCATTCTTTCCACTGGGATCTCACTCGCGGAGATCACTCATTTAGGTTTTTTTTTTCCCAGAGTGTCTTGGCTTTCCATGCCTAAAATACTCTCATGGGCATTTCAGCCGGATCCGCATGCCTTAAGGGCTGATTATGAGGCCAGAGTGCTGTTTAGGACATCTGCCATTCTATGGGTCTGCTGTGTATCTCACTTCCCATGTTGGATCATTCTCTCCCTTTTTGATTCTATCAGCTAGTATTTGCAGACACTGTTCTTGTTTATATGATCCCTTTGGTTCTTAGTCCTATCATTATGATCAATTGTGAACATAAATTGATCACTTGGACTAGTGAGATGGCATTGGTACATGCCACTTTGATGGGATTGAATTGGAATCCCCTGGTATGTTTCTAACTCTACCATTTGCGGTAAGTCAGCTTGAGCATGTCATGAATTGCACATCTCTTCCCTCTCTTATTCCCACTCTTATATTTAACAGCAATCACTTTTCAGTTAAGTTTCAGCACTTAAGAAGAATTGTGTATTGATTACAGTATTCAACTAAAAGTATTAAGTAGAACAAACAAAAACAATACTAAGAGGGATAACATATTAAGTTGCTCATCAACAGTCAGGGTGAGGGCTGATCAAGTCACCATTTCTCATAGTGTTCATTTCACTTTAACAGGCTTCCTTTTTGGTGCTCAGTTAGTTGTCACCAATCAGGGAGAACATATGGTATTTGTCCCTTTGGGATTGGCTTATTTAACTCAGCATAATGTTTTCCAAATTCCTAACAGGGATCACTTTTCAGTTAAAATTTAAACACCTAAGAATAATTGTGTGTTAATCACATTAGGAGTTTTATTGTTAATAACAGAGAGAATCAAAGAGGCAGGTACACCATGCCTGCCTTCAGGAGCAGCACTCTTGATGTGAGGAAAGCAAAGGCTTTACTTTTCTTTTTGCTTAAGATCTCTGGTTTACAGGAATAATCAGGCATGTCTTTTGAGTACACCTGTGAGGACTTGAGAGGTAGACATTTAATCCTAATTTTACCGAGGTAGTCATGTTCAGTAGCACCTGGTAAGGTCCCTTCCATTTAAGATGTAGCCCATCTGAAGAGGATCTTTCTATGAATGGCTTGTTCAGGGAAAGGTGCTGAAGTTGGTTTGTAGAGGGTCAGCTTTCAGAGACTGGGTCCAGCATTTGGCATTTCAGGCTGCTATCCACACAGGCTGCAGAGTGATCTCTGGAAAGCACAAGCAAAATGTTTGCCCATCATTATGAGGGGATCAGGCCCCTTCCATTGTTGGGTGGTTGGGTCCCTCCATCAAACCAGAGGCAATTGGGTTGCACCTGTGAAAGGTCTCCAGTGTCTCACTGCTGGTGGCTCTCCAGGGGGTGAGACCTGTAAGAACTTTATGGTGAAAGGAGCAAAGTTAACACACTGATAGTGGGGGTACCGTACTCTCCCCTCTGTTTTTTAAGCATAGTCTTAAGGCCCTGCATGGGAAATTAGTGCACAGTGACTCCTATGGTTAATTTAACAATTTACACTCTTTTGTGTGCTGTCAGTGATCACCCAAGGCTCTTGACATGAGCTGTCTAGGCTATGGAAGCCTTCTGAATCCACAAACTCAATCAATATTTAGAGAAGGCTGTAAGCAAAGTGACAGTTCTCCCTTTGAAGAGAGTACATCCTTCTTTGATGACCACTTCTTTCCACAGGAGTCTCACCCAGGGAGACTCTCCATGTATGCACACCTTTTTGCATAAGTGTCCTAACTTTCCACACCTGAAATGCTCTTTTGGGCTTTTTAGCCAGACCAGAATGCCTTTAGGGATGACTCTGAGGTCATTGAGCGTTACTTAGAGCAATTGCCATTCTATGAGTCTGCTGTATGGACTACTTCCCATGTTCAAGCATTTACTACTCTTTAATTCTATTGATATGATCACTTTAACAATTAGTGCCTCCTATATGACCAATCTAAAACTTAATGGAATCAAATACAATCACTTTTAAACTTAATCATATATATATATATAAATATGTTAAAACTTAAAATGTCACTTTCACCATCTAGCCCAAGGGGATTTGGGATCCCATGGTGAAGTAAATCCAGATGCGAAATTATGATTTAAGCTCTCATTTTGGCTATGTTGTTACGCAGAATATGTTAGTCACTCCTTTCATAAGATCTAAAAATCAAACTACATCTTGAGGAATCCCTCAGGACAGAGTCAGTGTCACATCTTAAAGAGAATAGAGAAATGTGGGAGCAAGTCAGGCTTGCCAGAATGCCCACTGACAATGTCAAATGGACTCTTAGCAAGTGGTTTTAACCATTAAATAATAGCTTATAAAATATTTACCGTAGGTCCAATGCCTTCTATAAATTTTAAGAATACATGTATTTAAATATATCTTAAATATCTAACATGATGTGGCTTGTTTAAACAGCAAACAGAAACATAAAACATTTTTTAGTTTCTTTCTATTGACAATTTAAAACATCTGACAAAGAGATTCAGGTCACATGAATCAAATGTATCTTCAATTAATTTTAACTATTAAATTTATGAGCAATCTTTCCTTTATAAACCAATTAAGACAGAGCTCAAAATAAATTTTCCCATGTAGACATACAATATGAACACACACATAACACAACATACAAGGCAGAACAATAAAGAAGTTTTAGTAATAGTTTCCTAAAATCTTTAGCTTTTTTTTATTACCAATCAATTAAAATTACTTTCTGTTCTTGGTTAACTTGATTAACCATACTTTCTTCCAGTTGGAACCTGTAGTGCATTATTCACTTCATCTGTTTACAGAACAACTCAAAACTACTGAATTCAATAGAAGTGGCTGGGAAAAAATCCATCAGAACCTCTAGGAGGGCAGCTAAACACAGAACCAACAATGTTTTAGTTTAGAGCAGCAAATCTGATATACAAAACTGTGGATGAGAAAAGACTTTAAATAGCTATGTTTAACATGATAAACTCATTAACCAATAAGAGACATTTGCTTACTTTACACAGTATTTTCAAAAGTACCTGTAGGATTTTACAAAACATTTAATTCTTTTAGGCCTCTGGGCCTTTCTCATTAAGATAACCATCATGTCTAGTAACACAAGATCATTAGACTTTTTAACTTTCAGACATTTGTATCAGTGGCATTTTATATTATCAAAACTTAAAATTTAGCATGACTTCACATTTTAACAATACCTGTAATATAACCTAAATAGCCTGATTGATTAGCTGGTGTCTCTTCAAGATGAGAGACATATATCCTTTGACATTTCCAGAAACCTAACTGGAAATATCAAAGTCCAAATTATTTGGAACTTTGATTTTTTTGAATGCCCGTGAAAGATGACAAGAAGTCTTAAAATATCTGGTTAAAATAAGATCCTTAACATCATGACAAAGTATAGACCATATTTGATCAACTCATAACTTCTTTAAAACTCAGTTGTTTTAAACAATTAGAACTTAAGAGGCATTAAGAGAACATAATAGATTACTTTAAAATAACACAAAATCTGTCTCTTTGGTTGTTCAAAAGTCAGAAATAAAACCTTAAATTTAAGACCTGGTGCATTGAATCAAATCCCATAATTTGGAACAGTTTTAAGAGTCAGAACTAGGGAAAAAAGAATAGCACCCTCATGGGAGACCAGGAGGAAGCACCTGGCTCCTGGTTTCAGATTAGCACAGCATCCTGGCTGCAGCGCGCCAGCCGTAGTGGCCATTTGGGGGGTGAACCAATGGAAGGAAGACTTTCTCTCTGTCTCTCTCTCTCTCACTGCCTAACTCTGCCTGTCAAAAAAAAAAAAAAAAAAAAGAAAGAAAGAAATCAACAAATGACAAAACTGATGAGGATGTGGAAAAAAGTTACCCTGGTCCACTGTTGGTGGGAATGTAAACTGGCACAAGCCACTGTGGAAGACCGTATGGAGATATCTTACAAATCTGATTATAGACCTACCATTTGATCCAGCCATCCCACTCCTTGGAATTTACCCAAACCAAAAGAAATTAGAATATGCAAGAGTTATCTATAACCCCATGTTCATTGCAGCACAATTCACAATAGCTGAGATCTGGGAACAATCCAGATATCAATCAATTGTTGACTTGATAGGAAAATTATGGTATATACACACTATGGCATACTACTCAGTTATTAAAAAAAAAGGAAAGAAAAAGAAACCCTGTCTTTTGCAACAAGATAGATGAAACTGGAAACCATTATACTTATATCCTATGTTTTCCCTGATCTGAGGTAGCTAATAGAGTACCTAAAATGTAATGTATTGGAGTTAGATACACATTTTGAGATTTGATGATTGTTTAGAGCCCTTGTCTCTTCCATTGAGGAACAGTGATTTTTTTTTTTTTTTTTGCTTCAAACTATTTGCTGACTTGTTGAACTCTTACTTAGTGTAGGGTTAACTATACAATCATTAAGTAAACTGAAAACAGATTTTGTAAAAGTTAAGTGGGAATGTGAGAGGGAAGAGGAGAAAGGGTTGGACTGTGTGTGGGAGGGAGGGTATCAGGGGAAGTGTCACATTCATTAGTCTGTATATATGAAATATATCAAACTTATCTTAAAAAAAATTTTAAAAGGAAGTAAATATTTAAAATTCAAAAAATTTATACCAATAACATGGAGAATTTTAAAGGTGTTTATATATAATATATATGTGTGTATGTTTAATTTATGACATTACAATATAAATGTACATATAATTTGTAATATAAATATATATAGAGCAACATTTTGAAATGTTTATAATGTATTTATCATCAGAAAAGAATAGCTCAGCTTTCTGTAATAATCCAGTTTCTGATCATTACAAGAATGAAGAGTAAGCCACCAAGTTGTAGCTCATAATCTCTGTTTCTCTGTGTCTCCAAGTCTACCAACCTCTAAAATTAAATAAACATACATAATTCTGGGATAGAAATCACATTAAGATCCCACTATTTTCCCGCATAATTTTCAGAAAATATACTAGTATCTAAACACACAGTGGCAAATTTATCTATGTTTAAAATATATGTATGTTATATATGTTACATATATTCATATATATGAATTATATATAAAATATATAAATTATATATATATAAATTGTATATAAAAGAATTATTACCCTTGGCTAAAATGGCCCTGAGACACTGTGTACCTGACAGTTTCCAGGGCAACTTACAGAATGTTGGGGGTGATGATGATCTTACAATAAAAGTGAAATCACCATGGCCACAGAGTCACAGAGCTAGGATTGGCCTAGAATAAAATATTTGTGCAAAAGAGTGACTCCAGTGAATTTAAAATTTTACTTAAATTTTCATTATTAAAGGTTAATTTCAAGTTCCATGAATGTCTGTAAGGCGAAGAATGAAATCTCCTGCTAATGAGTGATGGAACTGGCCTTAAATTGTTCTCATATACTGTGAAAATAAAATTTGTACATCTTCCAGAATTTGATGGCCTTACAATATTAAAGTAAATCATGGTAGACTGAAGTTCCCTGTACTAGAATTGGCACAAATTAGGTTATTATTTATTGAGGTGGTAATAATAAATTTGAATCAACATGAAAAATAGAGAAATGTATTCAATATATTGACAGTTGTGTGTACAAATGGTAAATTTAGTAGAAGCAGGAATAAGGTTACAAGGAGATGTAACAGATATTAATAAAAATAGCCCTAAATACACATTTAAATACAGAAAATTTGTGCTCTCTTAAATCAAAGAAAGCTTATGCCATTGAATTCAGTAATTTTAAAACCAAGATAAAATTGTCTTGATCCAATGCATGGAAATTTTAAAGAGAATGACAATTTTGATTCTCGAAACATAAAGAAGCTATAAAAAAAGTGTCCTTGAAAGTGTAAAAGAATGTAATGTTCTAAAATTATTTGATAGGCCATAAAGATGGAGGTTGCTAAGACAACTTGAACATTATTTAGTGCATTCATGATATGAAAATATAAGTGCCCAAGAGAATCATCATTCCTTGGCAGTGCTAAGATTGCTTTCCATGTGGATATTGACATACTCAGATGAAATTAAGAAAATGAAAGACAAAATAAAAAATAGAAACCTGATGCACATGGAAATTAAAACTTTGCCTTGCCATTAGTAACAATGTGTATTTTAATGTGAGCCATAACTAAAAAATATGTGGATATTTGGTGAAAAAACAGTCCGGAATAAACTGGAAAAATTACAGTATGATACAGACTTGCAGTTTGGAAAATTTCCACAATCAGAAAATAATTTACAGTTCCAGGAGCATCTAGAAACATTAAGAATGTATCCTATGCTGATGACCATGATGGTGCTGGCACTGCAATGTACTCAAATCCTATACACATGACAGTTGCTTGGACAACTTCCAGCATTTAGAGTGAGTTGATGACCACACAATTATAAATCAAACCATGGTACCCATCATTTCCCTGTTAGGAATGTCACAAATTGGGTTATTCATTACACATGCAGGTGATAGTAGTAAATGACAAAATAAATATGCATTCCATGGAAGACATTTAATTTTGATTATATGGTGTATAAATTAGTAATTTGGAAGAAACAGAGTCATAATCATATAGAGATGGGCTAATAATTGGATGGTAGAGTAGGGAGGGAGCTTACTGCTCTAGCCCAGGAGAAGATAGTTTTAAAAAAGTGGAAATAGAGTAGTCTCAGGGAAGAGTTAGGGAAAAAATGACAGAGGAAATTCTACTGACATGAGAGGGACACGGTGGACCCACATGGAGGGCATGGTGCCCACGGCTCATGACTCCAACAGCTGAGAGTCTATGCACTAGAACTGGAAAGTGAGGTGAGACAAGACCACAGTAGCCTGAGCCACCAGCAAAAATGTGGCAGGAACCTAGAGGGAATGAGGCTTATATATCTGAGGGAAAGTGTGCCAGCCAAACTAGAGGAGAGGAAAAAAAGGGACAGTACAGACACGTTTCTCTCTCTCCAATCACCTCACAAAGGCATGCAAGCTGATAGAGCAGGAGCCATTTTGGACATACATAACATCTGTGCCAGCTTGTGTCTACACCAGGCAAGCAGCCAAGTGGAGACTCCTGATGCTGGTAGGGAAAAATAACAGGAAACTAGGAACTTGTGACTGTGTGAAACTTCTGAAGCGGGACTGTGAAAAAATAAAAAACTGAGGGTGTGTAGGAAGATTCGCGGTGTGACTGGGACTTTGAGCACTCTCAGTGGGAGAGGCCACAAGCTTGGGGGTTCCTGGTTACCTGATGAGAGACATTTCTGGAGAATCTGAATTTATACTGAGGACTACACAGATCCTTTATGTGGTTCTTTGGACAGAGCGGACAAATATTATACCTGCTGTGAGTCTAATTGGAGATCCTCTGAGAGTAATCTGATGTTTCTCTTATGCATTTTAGAATCTTCTCTTTTTGTTTCACTGTGGCAGTTTGATTACAATGTGTCATGGCAAGGTTGTTTTCTGATCATGTCTATTCAAAGTTCTGTTTGCTTCCTGTACTTGGATGTCTCTTTCTTTTTCCAAACCTGGAAAGTTTTCTGCTAGTATTTCACTAAAAATGTCTTCTAATCCTTTCTCTCTCACCATGCCTGCAGGAACTCCTAGAACCAGAATGTTGGTTTTATTTTTTTTTATATATAGTATCCTGTAGATTCCCAACAGTCTTTTTTAGATTTCTAATCTCCTGTTCTTGTGTTTGGTTTGACTGTATACTTTCCTGTACTCTGTCTACTAAGTCTGGTATTCTCTCTTCTGCCTCACTGATTCTGTTTTTAAGGCTCTCCACTGCATTTTTTATTTGTTGTATTGAATTCTTCATTTCATTTTGATTTCTTTTTAATATCTCAGTTTCATGTTCTGTTGAATTCTTCATTTCATCTTGATTCCTCCTGATAATTTTTATTTCATGGGAGAGATTTTCTTTCATGTCCTTCATGGATTTCAGTAGTTTGTGCATTTGCTTTTGCTTACTTCTATGAAATCTTATGACCAAATTTTTGAGTTCTATTTCTTGCATTTCTTCTCTCATCATCTTCATGACCTAGTATTGGAATGTCATGTTCTTTTGGGAGCATGATGATGTTTTCCTTATTCTTGCTTCTTGGATTCTTGCATTTCGCATTTGTGGAAATACTCATCTTTTTTTTTTTTCCTGGCAGTTTTTATCATTGTATTATGACTGTAGATAAATGGACTTCCTGCTTTCACTGAATCTCTAGAGGCTTGTAGTGGGTGTGGCCAGAGAGCTCTGTTCAGTTTTCAAGGGTAAAGGGTATGCCTAAGGTGACACACCCAGGTTTGACATGGTAAATCTTTTTTTAATCAGAAGGGAGTTATATTCTGTTCAGCTGAGTTCTTCTCTTCAATGGAGACCAGTGCCTGAGTACTAAATCAAGTGGGTATAATATTCACTATGTCCCAAGGACCACATAAGGATCTGTGCTCTCAATGTGGGACCTCTGTCCTTAGTGAGAATTAACAGTAAATCTAGTCTTCAAACACCTGTTTAGCTGGGAGCCTAGGAAAAAGTGCTCAGGCAAGTAATATTGTGAAAAATTAGTTCTAAGTAATATGAAAGATAACCCAGACAAAACAGCAGTCCAGCAAATCATTCAACCTCACTGAAACTACCAGAGGCTACATCATTCATTTTCTATTAAATCTGTTTATAATAAGATTTAATTTGATGAACACTTACAAGAAGCTGTGGGGACTTAAACAGGGATGAAGAGCTATTTCTTATGGGTAGTAATGGAGGTGGAATGGATTAGTTGCACAGCTATTATCTAGATGGGAAATAAAAGAGTTACTGAAGCTAGATGCATCATAGCATTTGTAGCCCTGTTATCATGGGATAGCCAAGCAACCTAGGAAAAGTGTTCCTCCTGAGGGTATCCTGAGGAACTAACTGAATGTAAATCAGATTTATATCAATCCAGAAAGGACTTTGTAAATTGGAAGGAATAAAAGTACACATTTTCAATAAAAATGAGGGCCACCTGCAGGAGCAGGGAATAATGCAACAAAAAAAGGTTGTGAAAAATTACAAGTTAAATTAATACAAAAGTGTACTACAGGGGCCAGCACTGTGTCACAGCAGGTTAATGTCCTGACCTGAAGTGCTGGCATCCCATATGGGTGCTGGTTCGAGACCCGGCTGCTCCACTTCCAATCTAACTCTCTGCTATGGCCTGAGAAATAGTAGAAGGCCCAAGTGCTTGGGTCCCTGCACCTACATGGGAGATCTGGAGGAAGCTCCTGGTTTTGGATCAGCACAGTTCTGGCCATTGTGGCCAACTAGGGAGTGAACCATTGGATGGAAAATTCTCTCTCTCTGCTTCTGCTCTTTTTGTGTAACTCTTTCAAATAAATAAACCCTTTTTTTAAAGAATTACTACATTTATGCTCCTGCTTCTCTATTGCAACGGGTACCACATGGATAGACTTCATTCCATGTTCTTGTCTCAAGGCAATTAGGAATAGAATGAAAAAGAGTAGAAAAGTGGCATCATGAATGAAAAAGGTATTATGCACTCAGTTGTCACTCCCCCTCTTCATAGAGGAACGACACTAAACCCTGCCTAGGTTTCCTATCTGAGTCACGGCACCATTATGTTGCTCCCCCTCTTCGCGGAGGAACGACACAGGACTCTGCATTGTTCTTTTGTCTGCTCGGCCCTTCCCGGGTTTGCTGCTGGTTCTTCCCGGGTTGGCTACCGACCCTTCCACCTCCATGGAAGGGCGGTTCCCCCTGCCACTTTCCCCACTTCCACGGGGGAGCGGCACACCGCCAGCTGGCTCTCTCGGGGGCTGCTCAGATGTTATTCGGATAGATGTTCCCCTTAGATGTTCCTGGTGCATGTTGTCTCTCTCCTCCTTTATAGTCCTCTTCCACCAATCCCAACTCTGCTACCCACATGCCGAGTATGCTGCTCTCCTCCAATCAGGAGCAGGATCAGCTCCTGCAGGTCATCACTCAAGTTGGCGAGAGGCAGCTGCGTAGAAGTTGTTACTCCCTTCTCAGCGCCATATTGTGGGAGAGCAGATGCATAGAATAAGTCTTAATTCCAGTAACAGTCTAGTCCGAGTTGCTCCCCACACTCAGTAATACAGGAAAATTCAGATGAGTGTTGCAACTTATAGGGTTTCAGGTTGTCCCTTTAAAGAATGAGAGTAATGTGTGTGGCAACATCTACTTGCATATTCAAATAGACCTTCGGTAGTGGAGTCTAATCCAGATGTGCACACAGATAAGTTGAAATTTCTCATGGGTATATAGGTCACCACACACTCATTCCATTGTGTTGCACACAGCACTTATTATCCAGGGCCGGGGTACACTATTCTGGCTGGAACATGTGTCACTTGATATGGCTATGGTCACATCATTGGTTTCCACTACAATAATGTGGGGAAAGGGTCCTGGGTGGCCAAAAAAGCAGCTATAAAACAAGTAACTTTGTAATTGATGAAGATGGTATTCCAAATAACTGTTGAATAACTGTTACTCAACTTTTAAATATTTATTAACAAAATTTACACAAGAGAGCACAGTTCAGTTCATATACTTCATTCCACTCAGAATAATGAGAAACCAAAAGTTCCGGTTGAATAACAGAAAAATTTCTGAAGAGCGGTTAACCACTCTCTGTCACAATTCATCATGAAAATTGCCCAATACTCACTAAGGTGTGATTCCACCAAAGAATTCTTCCAAACAAATTATACTTCAGGGACTTCTCTCTGTAATCTTGCTGTGTTTTGGGGAAGTTTGCCTAATAATAAAGGTATTTCCCATTACAATACAGTCATAGGATTTTTTCTTTCTGTGAGTTGTCAGGTAACCATTGAGAGGTGACATATGGTACATGACTTTTCTATACATGTATGTTTTCTCATTTCGGAGTCTCTTCATGTGAATTGATTAATGGCAGAAAAATTTTTTCACATTCATTAAATTGACATTTTACTGTATGAATTCTCTGGTGTTAGTTGATGTTTAATTTCTCTTTTTTTAAGATTTTTATTTATTTGACAGAGTTACAGACAGTGAGAGAGACAGAGATAAAGGTCTTCCTTCTGTTGGTTCACTCCTCAAATGGCCACAGTGGCCAGAGATGCACTGATCTGAAGCCAGAAGCCAGGTGCTTCTTCCTAGTCTTCCATGTGGGTGCAGAGGCCCAAGCACTTGGGCTGTCTTCTACTGCTTTCCCAGGCCACAGTAGAGATCTGGATTGAAGAGGGGCAGCTGGGACTAGAACTCGCACCCATATGGGATGCCAGCATAGCAGGTGGAGGATTAATCTATTGCTCCACGGCGCCGGCCTGATGTTTAATTTCTGGCTATGGTTTTTTGAGGTCTATTGCACTTGAAGGATATCACCTTTTTTGAGTTGCATATTTATGCAAGCCTGAATTCTATGAAAATATACTTCCACATCCATTACACTCCTAAGAAACCACTTGTGTGAATTTTCTGATGTATAATGCCATTTCTGACAAATGACTTTTTGTCACACTAATAATATTTCTGAACTTCTTCATTTTCTTTAAAAATTTATGTTATTTATTTGAAAGACAGAGTTAGAGACAGACAGAGAAGCAGAAAGTGGTCTTCCAACTGCTAGTTCACTCCCCAGATGGATGCAATGGCTGGAGCTGCAGCGATCCAAAACCAGGAGTCAGGAGTTTCTTCTGGGTCTCCCACGTGGGTGCAGGGCCATCTTCTACTGCTTTCCCAGGCCATAGCAGAGAGCTGGATCAGAAGAGGAGCAACTGGGACTAGAACCAGTGCCCACATGGTATGCCAGCATTTCAGGACAGGGCTTT
Source organism: Oryctolagus cuniculus (assembly GCF_964237555.1). Taxonomy (NCBI): domain Eukaryota; kingdom Metazoa; phylum Chordata; class Mammalia; order Lagomorpha; family Leporidae; genus Oryctolagus; species Oryctolagus cuniculus. Next base: position 146,337 of record NW_027208220.1, on the reverse strand, counting down.
AACCTACTGTGCCACAGCGCTGGTCCCAACCTTTCTTCCTTATGGGAGTGCCTATTGTATGGGATGTAATTTCCAGCAAAAGTCTCTGTCACATGGTTATGTTGATTTTGCAAAAAGTCCTTCACATTCATTATATCCTTAAGTTCTCTCCCTTGTTTGATCTACATGTTATGAGGTATTCCTTCTGACAAAAGGCTTTCCCACATTTATTACAAGATTTCCACCATGTAATAAATTCTCTGATGTTATATTGTGTGATTTTGGCAGAGTTTTCCAACATTCATTCCATTCATAAGGTTTCTCCCCCATGTGAATTCTGATGTTTTATGAGGTGTTACTTATGGATAAAGGCTTTTCCATATGCATTATATCCGAAGTGTTTTCTCCCATATGAATTAGATGATGTGCAATGAGGGCTGAATTATGGGGAAAAGCTTTCCAAGTCATTATGTCCAAAAGGTTTCTCTTCATGTGCATTTTCTGATGCATTCTGAGATGTGACTTATTGCCAAGGGCTTTTCTACAGTCATTGCATTCATGAAGTCTCTCCCTGGTGTGAATTCTGTGGTGTGATATGAGCTATGATTTATAACATATGATTTATAAAGGCTTTTCCACACTTACTAGATTCATAAGGTTTCTGCCCTGTGTAAACTGTTTTGATATGAGTATAACTTATACAAAAAGGCTTTTCCACAGTCATTACATTTATGAGGTTTCTCCCCTGTGTGAATTCGCTGGTGTATGATGAGGTTTGACTTTCGTCCAAAGGCTTTTCCACAGTCATTACATTCATGAGGTTTCTCCCCTGTGTGAATTCGCTGGTGTCTGATGAAGTTTGACTTTTTTGTAAAGGCTTTTCCACAGTCATTGCATTTATGAGGTTTCTCCCCTGTGTGAATTCGCTGGTGTATGATGAGGTGTGACTTTTGTCCAAAGGCTTTTCCACAGTCATTACATTCATGAGGTTTCTCCCCTGTGTGAATTCGCTGGTGTATGAGGAGGTCTGGCTTTCGTCCAAAGGCTTTTCCACAGTCATTACATTTATGAGGTTTCTCCCCTGTATGAATTCGCTGGTGCATGAGGAGGGATGACTTGTGTCCAAAGGCTTTTCCACAGTCATTACATTTATGAGGTTTCTCCCCTGTGTGAATTCGCTGGTGCATGAGGAGGTCTGGCTTTCGTCCAAAGGCTTTTCCACAGTCATTACATTTATGAGGTTTCTCCCCTGTGTGAATTCACTGGTGTATGATGAGGTCTGGCTTTCGTCCAAAGGCTTTTCCACAGTCATTACATTTATGAGGTTTCTCCCCTGTGTGAATTTGCTGATGTATGAGCAGGGCTGACATTTGTCCAAAGGCTTTTCCACAGTCATTACATTTATGAGGTTTCTCCCCTGTGTGAATTTGCTGGTGTCTGATGAGGTCTGAGTTTTGTCCAAAGGCTTTTCCACAGTCATTACATTTATGAGGTTTCTCCCCTGTGTGAATTCGCTGATGTTTCCTTAGGCCTGACTTGTGTCCGAAGGCTTTTCCACAGTCATTACATTTATGAGGTTTCTCCCCTGTGTGAATTCGCTGGTGTATGAGGAGGTCTGGCTTTCGTCCAAAGGCTTTTCCACAGTCATTACATTCATGAGGTTTCTCCCCCGAGTGAATTTGCTGATGTATGATAAGGTCTGGCTTTCGTCCAAAGGCTTTTCCACAGTCATTACATTTATAAGGTTTCTCCCCCGAGTGAATTTGCTGATGTATTATGAGGTCTGGCTTTCGTCCAAAGGCTTTTCCACAGTCATTACATTTATGAGGTTTCTCCCCTGTGTGAATTCGCTGGTGTATGATGAGGTTTGACTTTCGCCCAAAGGCTTTTCCACAGTCATTACATTTGTGAGGCTTCTCCCCTGTGTGAATTCGCTGGTGTATGAGGAGGGACGACTTGTGTCCAAAGGCTTTTCCACAGTCATTACATTTATGAGGTTTCTCCCCTGTGTGAATTTGCTGGTGTATAAGGAGGGCTGACATTTGTCCAAAGGCTTTTCCACAGTCATTACATTTATGAGGTTTCTCCCCTGTGTGAATTTGCTGGTGTCTGATGAGGTCTGAGTTTTGTCCAAAGGCTTTTCCACAGTCATTACATTTATGAGGTTTCTCCCCTGTGTGAATTCGCTGATGTATTAGGAGGGATGACTTGCATCCAAAGGCTTTTCCACAGTCATTGCATTTATGAGGTTTCTCCCCTGTGTGAATTCTCTGGTGTACTATGAGGTCTGACTTCCACAAAAAGCCTTTTCCGCATTGAAGGCATTTATAAAGTTTCTCTCTTGTGTGAATTCGCTGATGGTTTATGAGGTATGACTTCTGTGTAAAGGCTTTTCTACAGTCACTACATTCATGAGGTTTCTCCCCTGTGTGAATTTGCTGATGTTTCCTGAGGACTGAATTTTGTCTAAAGGCTTTTCCACAGTCATTACATTCAGAAGGTGAATTAAAACTGAGTGATTTTCCACAAGGTTTACATGTGTAAAGTTTTTCCCTTGTATTTAGTTTCTGGTTTATTGCAAGATGTGACTGGTGAATGACAGGTTCAACATACATAATGTACTTATAAAATTTCTTTCTTGTATGAGTTTGTTGATGCATATTGAGGCTAGAATTTTCATGGATAGCTTTTTCTATTTGCGTTGCTTTTCCAAAAGTGACAGTTGACTTATTACAGTTTTCTGCCATATGAACCCTCTCAGATTTACAGAACATCTTTCTTGTGAAGACTTTTGCTTGTCCAGTGGGTCCAAATGGCTGCTTCATGATGTGAATATTGTCAAGCTGGCTAAGAGGCTCACAGAACTGGAGAGATTTTCCAGGTATCTTAGTGTTATCAAATTTCTCTCCAGCCTGTAGTTGATCAGGCCCACTGGGGGGATACACAGTGTGACATTTATTGCATTCCTCAGGCTTCAATCCTGAATAGATTCCCTTTTTAATAATCAGTGTTGGAACATGGCTTGAATTTAAACTAAGTGTTTTTCTTAATTCAATTCTCTTGAGAGATGATGTCTTGTTATTTTTCATAAAATCCTGATTCAGATTTTTGTCCTGACTTTTCTGGTTGATCCTAATCAGGTCATCCCTTTTCATGACCACTGAAATGAGAAAAAAGCAATCATGTCACTGAATCACATGTAACTGTTTCTCCTGGCATACTCATGTAAAGGGAATGAAGTTACTTGTTATCCAAGTGGCATAAGATGTTCACAAAATCAGTATGAGGTAATTATTTGTGACCATTATATGGTTTTTCTCCTTAATACATTAATATACCATGACGTTTCCCAGTGTTCAAACATAATCCTTTTTACTATGGGAATTTGTCAAGGATGGTAGAATGACATTTGTGCTATGATGTGTGGGATACCTGCATCTGAAAACAGTGTCAGTTTGAGCCCTGGCTACTCTGCTTTCAGTACAGCTCTCTGCCTATGTAAACTGGAAGGAAGCAGATAATGGTTCATGTGCCTGGGAACCTGTGAGAAACCAGGGAAGACTAGAGGGATTCTAGAGTTTTGGCTTCAGACTAGTTAGACCTAAGTGTTGCAGGCATCTGGGAAGTGAGCTAATAGAGGACCTCTTTCTCTCTCTCACTATCACTCTGCCTTTCACAAAGATGAAATAACTATAAAATATTTTAAAGAATGGGCAAATATTTAATAAAAATATTCACCCACTACCTAGCAACCATTTTTTTCCCTGTCCTTTTTTCCCAGTTTATTTTTATAAAAATTGTGTGCTTTTTGCTTCTCTGATATCTCAACCATAAACATGAAAAAGTTTTACTGATCATTTACTTGCAGGTGGAGAAGAGTGAAATGTGCCTGTACTTTAAGCAGGACAACATTTAAGGAGTAGGATTTAAATCTATGAGTGTTTCATGCTCAGTCTTCCTAGGTAAACATCATTTGTGGGATTTTTCAAATGAAAAATGACTTTGTCTCTACTCTATGACAACTTCCCCAAATTCCTAAGGACACCCAACACCTTCAGCTTCTCAGAAGTACAACAGGTACAGAAAATTCCCAATATACCACTTTAGTTAAACACTCCCAATCAGTTTGAAGAATTTGTTTCTGCAAACCGGGATGTGTTCATCTTCTTTGAAAGATGGTTTCTAACTCATTCTGAAATCATCAGTGCTGGTTACCTCCTCTAAATTCTTTCTAGAAACATTCCTGTGTGATAATTTGAATTTCTGGAGGCATTTGATCAGTTGCCTCCTATTTTCACTGAAAGCTTCATTTCCTATGCTTTTCTTATCTTTTTATTTGCTTATTTTCAATGATACTGAAAAATAAGAGAGAAATCATACTTCAAACTCCACCCTTAAAGAAATCTGAGTCACTCAACATAACCCCATGAGGCTACTTGACCTTGGGTCTCAAAATCTCATTACTTTCTTGGTGAGTCTAGGATCACTTATTTTCATGTTTAATGTAAGTTCATCCTTAGTTTAGGATTTCTTTTTTCAAAGATTTACTTTATTTATTTGAAGGCTAGAATTATAGAGAGAGAGACAGAGAGAAGTCTTCCATCTGCTGGTTCACTCCCCATATGGGAACAACAACCAATGCTGGGCAAAATGAAGTTAGGAGCCAGGAGTGTCTTTCTTGTCTCCCACATGGGTACAGGGGGCCAAGGATTTGGGCCAACCTCTGCTCTTTTCTCAGGTGCAATAGCAGAGAGCTGGATTAGAAGAGGACCAGCTGGGACTTGAACTGGCACCAATATGCAATGCTAGTGTTGCAGGCTGGAGCTTTAACACACTGCACCACAGTGTCATTCCTAGCTTCATAATTTCTGATGTCACAGCACAGAGGCTTACTCATGACCATCTTTTTTTTTTTTTAAAGATTTATTTATTTGAAAGTCAGAGTTATAAGAGAGAGGAGAGGCAAAGAGAGTAAGGTCTTCCAACCAATGGTTCACTCCCCAATTGGCCACAATGGCCAGAACTGTGCTGATCTGAAGCCAGGAGCCAGGAGCTGCTTCTGGGTCTCCCTCAGGTACAGGGGACCAAGGACTTGGACCATCCTCTACTGCTTTCCCAGGCCATAGCCAAGAGCTAGATCAGAAGTGGAGCAACTGGGTCTCAAACTGGTGCCCATATGGGATGCTGGTGCTTCAGGCTATGGTGTTAATTCACTGCGCCACAGCGCCGGCCACATGACCATCTTTTAGCATTTACTTATTTACTTACTTGAGAGTAAGAGAGACAGAATGAAAGATAAAGACAGACTGAAACAGAGGTTTGCCAACTATAGGCTCACTCCTCAAATGTTTCCAACAGACTATAATTTTCTTATTTATTTGAGAGGCACAGAGGAAAAAAGAGAAAGAGACTAAGAAAGAGAGAGTTCACATTTATTGATTCAGTCCTGAGCAAGTTCTATGCCTGGGCAAAATCATGAGTGGTAACGCAATCTGAGCAATGAGTTAGAAATAAGTTTCTGGGGGCTGGCATTGTGGCATAGCATAAAGCCACCACCTGCAGTGCCAACATCACTTATGGGCACCAGTTTAAGTCCTAGCTGCTCCACTTCTGATCCAGCACTCTGCTATGGCCTGGGAAAGCAGTAGAAGATGGCCCGAGTCCTTGGACCCCTGTACTCATATGGGAGACCTGGAAGAAGCTCCTGGCTCCTAGCTTCAGATCAGTACAGCTCCAGCCACAACAGCCAATTGGAAGGTGAACCAGTGGATGGAAGACCTCTCTTTCTCTCTCTGCCTCTCCTTCTTCTCTCTCTCTGACTTTCAAATACATAAATAAATCTTTAAAAAAAAACAGAAACAGGCTGCCGTGGTGGCTCAATAGGCTAATCCTCTGCCTGCGGCACTGGCACACCAGGTTCTAGTCCTGGTCGGGGTGCTGGATTTTGTCCCAGTTGCCCCTCTTCCAGGCCAGCTCTCTGCTGTGGCCCAGGAGTACAGTGGAGGATGGCCCAGGTCCTTGGGCCCTGCACCCACATGGGAGACCAGGAGAAGCACCTGGCTCCTGGCTTTGGATCAGCGTGGTGTGCCAGCCACAGCACACCAGCCATGGTGGCCATTGGAGGGTGAACCAATGGCAAAAGGAAGACCTTTCTCTCTGTCTCTTTCTCTCACTGTCCACTCTGCCTGTCAAAAAAAAAAAACAAAAAAACAAAAAACAAAAAACAGAAAAATTAATCTTAAAAAAATAAGTTTCTGTATGTTGCCTAATTAACAAGCACTGAAGGAACTAATAAGTGCATGAAGGGAAAGGTATGAAAGTGTAGAGAAGGACAAGTTAGAATTGGGGGAATGTATCAAACCTAGATAAAAGCCTTAGTAACATCAGAAAATGACTGGATTTTTTTTTTTTTTAATCAAAGAACATCGTTACTAAGAACAAAAGTTAGAAAGATATTGGTATCTCTAAATGCCTGTGTCTGATGCACAAAACCAGCTGTCATCAGGAGTAAGGCTTGAGAAAAATTCATGGAAAGAACACCAGTCAACATCTGCACACTTTCTGCCTTGGCCTCCCTGTCTCTTATGTGCAGACTGACCTGAAAGGCTCAGATTCAAGCATTCATCCACGATCCATGGCTCTTCTCCTTGCTCCAACTTGAAGATCAAGTCAGGTTTGGTAATGCAGTGCCCTATTAATGGAAACAAAGTAAGACTTTGTAAAATCACTATCTTGGGTTATTTAAAGGACTACAGCTTGGTTCAGGAGCTATGCAACAAATGTTCCAATTTGAATCTTTTGTTAGATGGTAGATATTCAGATTATTCATGGACTCAATTTCTAATCCTGCCCAATATTAAACATTATAAAGTGTTCCCTTATTTATCAAATAGCAAGAAAATGTTATCACTGGGTGTGTGATGGGTGTCACTCACCCAAGGAGAACAGGCTGCTGTAGGTCTCCAGCATCACATCTCTGTACAGGATTTTCTGAGCATTGTTCATTTTCTGCCATTCTTCCCATGTGAAGTACACAGCCAGGTCTTCAAATGCTGTCATCACCTATAATAATACACTTCCAGTCAACATGTTAACTCTGTCACAAAATAAACACTGACAGTTGTGTATGGATATGAAGGAAAAAAGGAAGGATATGGTTTCACATTAGACTTGTGGAGTGTTTAGAAAGCCACATGGAGCATTCAACAGAGTCAAACCCATGATCTACAGGCTGTGAGACATGCCCAAGCTGGAGGGAACCAGGAGGTTCAAATCACAAAGGCCACATCTGTCAAGGGGAATTGCACAGCAGGCTAGAAGAGGGGCAATACTGACTCTTGACTGGGCAATGTTAAGGAGAAGTATGTAGAAGCATTGAGAAAAAAGGCAAGAAACCATCAGTGAAACTACGATGGGAATGAACAGAAAACAATTTCCAGGAAAACACCATGCATATCATTTCCAATATGTCAGAGAAAAAATATATTAAAAGACAGGGCAGACATTTAGCTTAGTGTTGTTTATGATGCCACCTCAGAGTGTCTGTGATTTGCAATGCCAGCTCTAGTTTCTAGCTCCCAGATAATGCAAACCTGGGGAAGCAATGGTGATGTCACCAATGAAGGAGGCCTAGATTCCATTCCTCAATCCTGGCTTCAGTCCTGCCCCACCTGTTTGGTATGGTTATCTAGGAAGTGAATTAATGTGTCAAAGCTCTCTATCTCTCAGTCCATCAACTTTTTTCTCTAACAAGCTAATAAATTTTTTTTAAGTAAAAGAGAAAATACAGGTAAGACAAAGAATACAAATTAGCTTTTGCCCTTGTCTATGATTATTCTAGTGATAAACAATTGAAATAACATTATACCTAATTAAAGTGAAAGCAATGGAAATACTTGCCCAAAACATTCAAATGATAAACATTTGAAATAACATTATACATAATTAAATGAAAGCAATGGAATTATTTGCGCAAAAAGAGAACCTGGGAATGTCTGCAGTACAATCTGCATTTGTGACTCACTGAGAAAAATGCTTAGAGATTCGTTTCAGAACCTGCAATAGTCACCAGAATTGTGATCCAGCAGGCTAAGCCTCCACCATCAATGCTGGCATCCCATGTAAACAGAGGACTTGAGTCCTTGCTGCTCCAATTCCAATCTAGTTCCCTGCTAACCTGATTGAAAGAGCAGTGAAAATGGCCTGAGTATTTGGACCCTTCCACCAATGTGGGAGACCCATGGAGTCCCAGGCTCCTGGCTTTGGCCTGGCCCAGTCCCAGCCATTGTGGGCATTTGGGGAATGAACACTAGAAAGAAGATATATCCTTTTGTCTCCCTGGCAGGAGTTCAAAGAAAACTCTAGAGGCCAACGCTGTGGCATAATGGGTAAAGCTGCTGCCTTCAGTGCCAGCATTCCATATGGGGTCTGGTTTGAGTACTGCCTCCTCAACATACAATCTAGCTTTCTGCTATGTCCTGAGAAAGCAGTGGAACATGGTCCAAGTCCCTGGGCCACTGCACCTGCATGGGAGACCCAGAAGCTCTTGGGTCTTGGTTTTGGATTGGCTGAGCTCCGGCCTTTGCAGTAATTTGGAAGGTGAGCCAGCAGATAGAAGACTTTCTCTCTCTGCAACTCTTTCAATAAATAAATGAAATCTTTAAAAAAAAAAAAAACCCTCTGGTTTCCTTCTGCACTGAACAGTGGGGAAAAAAAGGATATAATAGAATGAATAAAGGAATAATAAATACATTAACCAAGAAAACATCAGCTTCACTGTGGAGGAATAATTCTGTAAAAATAGAAATATATAGGAAAATGCATCCACCTATATTAAGTGGCACAGATTAAACAGAAGTTATCATTGGTTTAACAAAAGCATTATCTACAAATTTTGTAAAATAATAATGTAAAAGTAAAAAGAAAAGTTGAGTGTTCAAATGAATAAGGTTATCAGAGATAAACATTATGTTGTTATTAAAGTTTATACTAAAGAAAGTTAACAAATACACATAATGTATATTTAATGCAGTGCACTTTACCAGTAATGATTCCAAGTAGCACCTTTCCCTGTATTCATCCCTTCACAAAACCCTGGATTGGGGCTGGCACTGTGGCCTAGTGGGTAAAACTGCCACCTGCAGACTGGCATCCCATATAGGCACTGGTTTGATTCCCAGCTGCCCCACTTCTGATCCAGCTTTCTGCTATGGCCTGGGAAAGCAGTAGAAGATGGCCCAAGTCCTTGGGCCCCTGTACCCATGTGGAAGACCCAGAAGAATCTCCTGGACCCTGCCTTTGGATTGGCACAACTCTGGCCATTGCAGCCAACTGGGGACTGAACCAGCAGATGGAAGAGCTCTCTATCTCTCTCTCTGCCTCTCCCTCTCTCTGTGTGTAACTCTTTCAAATGAATAAATAAATATTTTTGAAAAAGACCATGAATTTCACCATTTCAATTGATTTACCCCATGAGATACCAGTAAATGTGATAGAAATAGACAATTTGTTAAAATATTCATTTATATGAAAGAGTTACACAAAGAGAGAAGGAGAGGCAGAGAAAAGAGAGAGAGAGAGAGAGAGAGAGAAGGAGGAATAAAGAGAGGTCTTCGAACTGCAGGTTCACTCCCCAGATGGCTGCAATGGCTGGAGCTGTGTAGATCCAAAGATATGAACCAGGAGCTTCTTTCAGGTCTCCCACAAGGGAGCAGGGGCCAAAGGACTTGGGCCATCTTCTACTGTTTTCCCAGGCTGTAGCAAAGAGCTGGATCAGAAGTAGAGCAGCCGAGTCATGAACTGACACCCATATGAAATGCTGGCACTGCAGGCGGTGTCTTTACTTGCTATGTCACAGAACCAGCCCCAGAAATAGACAATTTGTAAAGTATTTGCCTTCTCAGCTTTTCTTTTTCTGACAGTTATCTTCTGAAAAACCCTGGGGCCTGCCTGTTGAAGAGATAGTATGTAGGCTGGTGCCATGGCTCACTAGGTTAATCCTCCGCCCGTGGCACTGGTATTCCAGGTGACAGTCTCAGTTGGGGTGCTGGTTCTGACCCAGTTGCTCCTTTTCCAGTCCAGCTCTCGGCTTTGGTCTGGGAAGGCAGTGGAGGATGGCCCAAGTTCTTGGGCCCTGCACCCACATGGGAGACCAGGAGGAAGTGCTTGTCTCCTAGCTTTGGATCAGCAAAGCATACTGGCCATAGCAGCCATTTGGGGGGTGAACCAATGGAAGGAAGGCATTTCTCTCTGTCTCTCTCTCTCTCACTAACTCAGCCTGTCAAAAAAAGAAAAGAAAGAGATAATATGTAGCCAAGATTCACCACAAACCCCAGACACTTAAGTGAAGCCTCAATCAGTTCCCCAAATGGCTGAACTCTCATTTCTGCTCCTGGACTGATCATAGGAACTGCCCAGCTGAGTACATCCCAAAACACAGAGTCAGAACTGCAAATCAACTGGCTATTTGTTAAGCCATTGTGTTTTCTGATTTGTCCTACATCAAATGCTGATATATATCAGTAAGTATGGCAGAAAGTTGAATTACATGCAAACTACAATGCATACAACTTCAAAATTTCATTTGGAAGTTCCCATAAAACAGGGCCAGCATTGTCACATAGCAAGTAAACCTGCCGTCTGCAATACAAGCACCCCATATGAGCACTGGTTCATGTTCTGGCTCTTTTGCTTTTGATCCAGCTTCCTGCTGATGGCCTGAGAAAAGCAATGGAAGATGATCCAAATACTTGGGCAAATGCTACCAATGTGGGAGATCCAGGTGAAGATCTTGGTTCCTGACCTCATTCTTTCCTGGCCCTGCTCAATGCAGCCATCTGTGATGTGAACAAGCAGAAGGGAGATCTCTCTGGGTCTCTCCTCTATATACAATACTTTCAAATAATTTTTTTAAAAAACTTAGAAAAAAGCTCCTATAAACACAATCTTTGCCTATCAATTAGACCTTAGAGGTTTCACCTCACCCTGGTTAGAATGGCTCACATACAGAAATCTACCAACAACAGATGCTGGAGAGGATGCGGGAAAAAAGGGACACTAACCCACTGTTGGTGGGAATGCAAACTGGTCAAGCCACTATGGAAGTCAGCCTGGAGATTCCTCAGAATCCTGAATATAACCCTACCATACAACCCAGCCATCCCACTCCTTGGAATTTACTCAAAGGAAATTAAATTGGCAAATAATAAAGATGTCTGCACCATAATGTTTATTGCAGCTCAATTCACAATAGTTAAGACCTGGAACCAACCTAAATGCCCATCAACAGTAGACTGGATAAAGAAATTATGGGACATGTACTCTATAGAATACTACACAGCAGTCAAAAACAATGAAATCTGGTCATTTGCAACAAAATGGAGGAATCTGGAAAACATCATGCTGAGTGAATTAAGCCAGTCCCAAAGGGACAAATAACATATATTCTCCCTGATCTGTGACAACTAACCAAGCACCTAAATGGAAGCCTGTTGAAGTGAAACAGACACTTTGAGAAACAGTGACTTGATCACCCCTTTTCCTAACTATTGATGAACAACTTAATACTTTATCCCTTTTAGTACTTTTTTGTTCTACTTAATACTTTGGTTGAACTCTTTAATTAACACACAATTATTCTTAGGTGTTTAACTTTAACTGAAAAGTGGTCCTTGTTAAATATAAGAGTGCGAATAAGAAAGGGAGGAGATGTACAATCTGGGATATGCTCAATCAGACTTGCCCCAAATGGTAGAGTTAAAAACATGCCAGGGGATTCCAATTCAATCCCATCAAGGTGGCATGTACCAATGCCATGTCACTAGTCAAAGTGATCAATTTCAGTTCAGAATTGATCATAATGATAGGATTAAGAGTCAAAGGGATCACATAAGCAAGACTAGTATCTGCTAATATTAACTGATAGAATTAAAAAGGAGAGAACTATCCAACATAGGAAGCGGGATACACAGCAGACTCATAGAATGGCAGATGTCCTAAACAGCACTCTAGCCTCAGAATCAGCCCTTAAGGCATTTGGATCTGGCTGAAGAGCCCATGAGAGTATTTTAGGCATGGAAAGCCAAGACACACTGGAAAAAAAAATTAAAAAAATAAGAAATAAAAGCCTAAATAAAAGATCCCTGTGAGTGATATCTCAATGGATAGAACAGGCCTTCAAAGAAGGAGCTACCTTTCTCTGAAGGCAGGAGAGAACTTCCACTTTGACTATGACCTTGTCTAAGTAAGATTGGAGTCGGTGAACTCAAAAGGCTTCCACAGCCTTGGCAACACATGACAAGAGCCTAGGGTGATTACTGATGCCATAAACAAGACTGTCAATAGTTAAATCAACAACAGGAGTCACCGTGCACTTACTCACCATGTAGGATTTCTGTACTTAATATGTTGTTCAATGTGAATTAATGCTATAACTAGTACTCAAACAGTACTTTACACTTTGTGTTTCTGTGTGGGTGCAAACTGTTGAAATCTTTACTTAATATATGCTAAATTGATCTTCTGTATATATAGATAATTGAAAATGAATCTAGATGTGAATGGAATGGGAGAAGGAGCCGGAGATGGGAGGGTTGCAGGTGGGAGGGAAGTTATGGGGGGGGGGAAGCCATTGTAATCCAAAAGCTGTACTGCAGAAATTTATATTTATTAAATAAAAGTTAAAGAGAAAAAGAATACAGTGGGCAGAAGCATAGCCCAGGTACTAAGTATATAACAGACTAGATTTTAAAATGATGCTTGATCTTACCTATTAAAATAATTTGTGGACCATCAATGGATCATATTTTACAGTAAAATAGTAATAATTTGGTGCATTAATATGGCTGGAAAACAGGGTGAATGCCTTGTAAAGTCTTTGTGAATATTTAAAACTGCACTATCTAGAAATTCTTTACCCAAAACATCCTGAATTCATCTATCCATCACATCCAGTTATCTGTATATTTTTAACAAAGCTATATTAAAAAAAAAAAACTGCAGTTAAGTAGTGGTTTCTGACACAAATTAGGCAAGAGACAAATATTAGGGTGTCATGGAGCTCCTGCTTTTACTCCTCTTCTAGTCTAAATGAGAATTGCCATGAAATTATAGACAAACTCTTGAGGATTTGAGTGATGGTCTCATGGGCCATTGACTGTTGGCCCACAGCTACTGGTCATTTTTTCTATGTATAGTGTATGAATTGTGCCATGCAAATGCCTGTATCAGCACTTATCTGGTAATTGCCTTTCAGTGACTTCATTCTGCAAATTGAAGGACCTCAGTCTTGAACTTCAATCTTACATAACTTCACCTCAGACCCAGAATAAAATTATTACTTAGTTCCCAGCATCATACAATGCAAACAGAAAATGAAGTTGTAGGCATCAAACAAGAATAGTATCATGATATAGTGAATTCCCTTGTCCTTTCTAAAAATTATTGCTCCCCATAGTGGTAGCCACACACTTCTGACAGCAGGAGTTGCTGATTTTAGAATTATGCTGGAAAATTCTGTGGGGATTCCTGAGAAGAAAGTGGGAAGGCAGCACACAACACTCAATTGTTGTTGATTGATCTTTTACAATTCATTGTTTTTATTTGACAGGTAGAGTTACAGACAGTAAAAGAGAGACAGAAAGGTCTTCCTTGTGCTGGTTCACTCCCCAAATGGCCACTGTCACCAGCGCTGCATTGATCCAAAGCCAGGAGCCTGGTGCATCTTCCTGGTCTCTCATGGGGGTACAGGGGCCCACGCACTTGGGCCATCCTCCACTGCCTTCCCTGGCCACAGCACAGAGCTGGACTGGAAGAGGAGTAACCAGGACTAGAACCTGGTGCCCATATGGGACGCCAGTGCCACAGGTGGAGGATTAACCAAGTGAGCCATGGCACCAAACCCTAAATACACCTTCTGACCAGCATTTCTAATTTCAAGCACTTAGAAATAGGAGCTCTAACACTTGATTTTACTAAATCAATAATGAAAAATATAGTCCCTAAGATATAAAGAGAGTGAGGATCACAGACTGAAACTAATTCAGGATCCTACAAGGACTAAATTTGAGGTCAAGCTTGAGCTACTTATCACTAATAGAAGCAACCAGTGTTATCTGATCAAGTTTTACTAGATGGGAATGGTATCCCATATTTGTGCCAGTTTGTGTCCCAGTCTCTCCACTCCTGATCCAGCTCCCTGCTATTGAACCTGGGAAAATAGCAGCAAAAGATGGCCCAAGTGTGTGGGCCTCTGCCCACACCACAGTGCCAGCCCTAAGAAGTCTTAAAAACCTAAAGAAAGAAAATGTATAATATATCAACTATAGTTGTATATAGGTATAAATTTCTGAAAAGTACATAATTTCATTCTTTTAGTCATCTAAAACTTATTTGTAAATTATATAATTAAAAAAAGATAAAAAGACATTGATTCTTATGTCTCTTCAGCATAAGACATCAACTTTTCCAGGTTCTAGATGCACTTATTCACAGAGTTTCATAGAAGTAATCAGTAATGTGGCTCAAATAACAGTCTTACCCAGGGAATCCCCCTAAATTTAAACAGGGTGCTCAATACCATTTTAGAAAAGTTCCAAAATATGTATCAGAAGAAAAAAATTATTTATTTGGTACATCTCATTTTAACTATAGTATTACCTAAATTTCCAATAGTCAGATGTACTCAAAAAATCCCACAGGTGGGAGAGATGGCCTAACACAGCAAGTAATTATTAAAATATAAATGTTAAGCTACAACTTAACTAGGGAAAATAACACTCCACAGGTCCCAAACTAAAATAATTAAGATGACATAATAAAAGGAAACTCAATGTCTTCATGCATTAAAATGTATTACATTAAACTTAATAAACAAAAAGGTGATTATTCCAGCTGTTTCCCACTTGGCAGCCCAATTTTACCTGTTGAATCTGGAAAAAAAGTAAATGGCATCTCATGGTAGATTACTAAAATCTTAATGCTATAGGCCATCGATTATGTCCACCATACTTTATATCTAATATTAACATATCTGATGCTTCTTAGTAGATAAATGACCTGTCTTAACTATTACAAAAGTGGCAAATGTGTTTTTGCTCAAAGTTTTTCCAACAGCTCCTCAGTCTAGTTTGCCTTCACTTTGGAAAGACACTTTTTCTAGGGTATACATGAGCATCTCATTGACTTGGCCATCAAACATAATTTTTGCAAAGAATTTAACTGTACCCAGCTTTTATCAGGAGCACAAGAATATATCACATTGATGACTTCCTCCCTTCATGAGACTATTTGACACACTTGTGAAGAACATACAATGCTAATACCTTTTAGTCCTTCCTGGGTTTTGGTGTAATGCATGCCTCATTTAAAAAATTAATTGTCATGGATGCTACAAATCAGTCCAGCTTATATGGCCCCCCTTCCAATGAAAAGTCAAATTGAATACTGTGGGCACTATCCTTAGTGCTCTCAGTGACTTCTTCACTCGAGGAGATCATATGCCTTCTAAATTCTCTGGATCATTTGTGATATCCACTGCTTCTCAAGGGCTGTGATGCAAGGAATAACCTCTCTTGGAACCTTGCTATGTGCCAGTAAAATTAAATTAGATTTCTATTAATTGTGCTATACTGGAAAAATAGTCACCTACACAGCTTGAGCCTGTGATTCTCCAAACCTTGTTATCTAGTAGGACTTTGGCCATGGATATAGAACAGTAAAACATGAGAATGGCTACTAAGGCCTCCTTAATAGATGATGGACCCAAACTTGGCATACTCCATTTGGCAAAGGGGATGGCTTCCAATGTCTGCTGTCTATGTCCAGATGCCAGGGTACAGCAGGAGGTCACTATTCTAACAATAATAAAGAAAAACCATTTAAGTTCAGCTGGACACCATTCTACTGACTGTTGATTTCATTACTATTAATCTGGATGCCTTCACTGGTGACAATCCAGAGACCCAAAGTAGTCACAGCATTATCTGCTAACAAAAGCTTAAACCAAGAGTTATGGATTAATATCTGTTATAACACAATTCCTCAGAACCCATCTAGTCCAAACCTTGAGAGTTGGAAGCTGTTATACTTGGCCCACCCATATATAGGACGTTAATTGTGCCAGATGGGCTCTATATCCTTGTACTGCAAGGAAGATGTCATAGATATTGATGCTCCAAATTTATCCAGCTCCCTGCTAATGTGTCTGGGAAAGCAGCAAAGGCTTGCCCAGATGCTTGGGCCCCTGAACCCATGGGATATCTGGAAGAAGCTCCTATCTTACAAGATCAGCCTGGTCTAGCCCCAGTCATTGCAGCCATTTTGGAGGAGAACAAACCAGAAGGAAGATCAGTCTCTCCCTTTCTCACTCTAACACTACCTTTCAAATATATAAATAAATCTTTTAAAATGTAATCATTTCAATAGATTCCTCAGTGCTCAATCGTGATGACTTTTACTATCATAAGGACATTTTCATTTCTTTTTTAAAGATTTGTTTATTTGAAAGGCAGAGAGGAGGATGGTGTGCTGCAGTATGCAAAGCTGCCATCTGTTATACTGGCATCCTATATAGGTACCAGTCACACTTGTTCCACTTCTGATTTAGCTTCATGCTAATGGCCTGATAGAGTGGAAGATGGCCCAAGTACTTGGGCTCCTGCCACCCCCATGGGTGACTCAAAAGATGCTCCTGGTTTCAACCTGGCCCTTCACCTGCCATTGGAGAAATCAGGAGTGTGAAACAGATGATGGAAGATCTCTCTATGTCTCTCTCTCTCTCTCTCTGTAACTGTGACTTTCAAACAAAGAAGTAAATAACTTTTAAAATGATTTTAGAAAGGGCAGAGAAACACACAGAAAGTGGGTGAAGAGAGAGAGGAAGAGAGGTCTTGCATATGTTGGTTCACTCTCTAAATGTCTGCAACAGCTATGGCTGGACCAGGCTCTCAGGTCCCCTAATAAGTAGTAGATCTTGCACTTAGGTGAAAGGAACTGAAGAATTTGAGCCACTACCCCATGCTTCTCAGAGATATTAAGCAGGAAACTAGTTTGGAAGTGAAACACTGAAAACTTAAGATTAGCACTGCAATATAGAATGTGGGCATCACATGCAATGACCAACAAATTAGAAAACCTGGAAGAAATCAAGACACATGCTAGGTAAAAAAATTGAGCCATGAAGACATATAGAAAACCTAAACAAACCAAAAACCAAAACAGACATTGAATCAGTAACAAAAACCCTCCAAAGAAAAGCCCAAGACCAGAAAGCTTCACTGCTAAATTCTACCAGACTTTTAAAAATAGAACTAATTGGCCAGCGCCGTGGCTCAATAGGCTAATCCTCTGCCTTGTGGCACCAGCACACCGGGTTCTAGTCCCAGTTGGGGCGCCGGATTCTGTCCCAGTTGCCCCTCTTCCAGGCCAGCTCTCTTCTATGGCCCGGGAGTGCAGTGGAGGATGGCCCATGTGCTTGGGCCCTGCACCCCATGGGAAACCAGAAGAGGCAACTGGCTCCTGGCTTTGGATCAGCACGATGCGCTGGCTTCAGCATGCCAGCCGTGGCGGCCATTGGAGGGTGAACCAATGGCAAAGGAAGACCTTTCTCTCTGTCTCTCTCTCACTGTCCATGCTACCTGTCCAAAAAAAAGAACTAATTCCAATTCTCCTTAAGCTATTCAAAGCAATTGAAAGAGAAGAGTATTCCCAAACTTCTTCTGTTTGGCCAGTGTCACCTTATTTTCTAAACCAAAAAATGATACAATAGAGAAAGAGAATTAAAGAACAATATCTCTGATACCCACAGATCCCAAAATTCTCAACAAAATACTAGCTAATAAAATCCAACAACAGATCATAAAGATAATTTACCTGGACCAAGTGGAATGTACCTATGGTATGCAGGGATAGTTCAACATATGCAAATCAATAAATGTGATATGTGACACTAGCAAACTAAAGAATAAAAACCACATGATGATCAATAGATGAAGAGAAAGTATTTGATAAAAAACAGCCTTTCATTATAAAAACCTTAAGCAAGTTGGGAATAGAAGGAACATTCCTTATCACAATCAAGGCAATATATGACAAATCTTCAACCAACATCATATTGAATGGAAATCATGGAAGCATTTCCACTAAGATCTGAAACCAAAGTTGCTCTCCCTCATTACTGCTGTTCAATATACTACTGACAGTTTTAGCCATGGCATTAATGCAAGAAAAAGAAATCAAAGGAAAACAAATTAGAAAGGAGAAAGTCCAATAATTTGTTTGCAGATGACATGATCCTAAATATTGGGAAACCAAAAGACTCCACCAAGAGATTATTGAAACTCACAAGAAAGTTTGGCAAAGTTGTAAAATATGAAATCAACACACAAAAATCAATAACCATTATATACACAAAAATGCCATGGCTGAAAAATAACTTATCAGAACAGTGCCATTCTCAATAACCATAAAATTTTTTATTACCTTGGAATAAATTTAGTCAAGGGTGTGAAAGATCTCTATAAGAAAAATTACAAAACATTAAAGAAAAAAAAGAAAACACAAAAAAAGGAAAAATCTTTGATGTTCATAAATTGGAAGAACAAATATCATCAAAATTCCCATTCTACCAATAGAAATTAGTTTTAATTTTACTTTTACAATCATTTATTTATTTGAGAAGAAGTTATAGACAGAGAGACGGAGAGACAAAAAGCGATGCCTTCTAACTGTTGGATAATTCTCCAAATAGCTGTAATGGCTGGTGCTGGGCTGATCTGAACCCAGGAGCTAGGAGCTTCCTCCTCATCTCCTATATGGATACAGGAGCCCAAGCACTTGGGCCATCTTCCACTGCCTTCCTAGGCCATGAGCAGAGAGCTGGATCAGAGGACCAGCTGGGACCCAAACTGGCATCCATATGAGATGCCAATGCCACAGACAGAGGCTCAAACTACTATTCCACAGTGCCAGCCCCTCAAAACCAATTTACAGATTCAACATGATCTCAATCAAAATACCAACAACATTCAGAAGGAAGACCTTTCTCTCTCTCTCTCTCTGTCTATAACTCTACCTGTCAAAATAAAAAAATAAAATAAAAAAATTTAAAAAATAAAAGAACATACAGCATCACCTGATGGTTCAGGAGCATGACAAGTAGGGCCTTGTGGTGGCTTATTACTGAATAGTTGCTCAAGAATTGATCTAAGGGTGTTTGTTGTCAGCCATTGTTTGATCATTATGTATTTCACCAAGGGGGTCATTTATATGCCATGCAAACTAGAATGAAGATTCATAATAAAACTCCTGAGTGTCATAAATTTTTATCAAAATTAACAGGTCAGTTAGGAGCTCTTAATAAATAGTTGGGGGGCTGGCACTGTGGTGCAGCAGGTTAAAGCCCTGGCCTACAGTGCTGACACACCATATGTGCTCCAGTTCAAGTCCCAGCTGCTCACTTCTGACTCAGCTCTCTGCTCTGGCCTGGGAAAGAAGTAGAAAGATGGCCCAAGTCCTTAGGCCCCTGCACACATGTGGGAGACCTGGAAGAATTTCCTGGCTCCTGGCTTCAGATCAGCACAGCTCTGGCCATTGTGGCCATTTGGGGAGTGAACTAGCGCATGGCAAAGGTCGACTCTCTTTCTGTTAGACCGAACTTGGATGGGACTCAATTATCCCAATGAGAGACTTCAATGATGCAAAAGCAAAGAGGTTTATTGTTCTAGCTTGATCTAGGGTCCACTCCAATCATCACAGTGGTCATCTGATGAGGACCCATCCCATATACTTTGTGGGGTTTATATAGAGTTTTCAGAGACATTCTACATATTATAGCACCATTCAGCAAATCATCTCATTCTGTGGGAATTTAAAGAACATCTCTTAAAATTGATTAGTAAATCCAGTGGTGGAATAGACCTAGTAAAGGTGGTTAGATGGCTTTGGGGTTGATGCTTTTTAAAATATTTGCTAAAATGTAGGGTCCAAACCGCTAGGGTGTATGTTCCAAACTACAGGGATTTGGGATGTTATCAATCACCTTAATTGCCTAAAAGGACACCTGGAAAAGATTCAGATTCCTTTTGAAGCATTCATCAGTAGCCTCAACCAGTTTTTATTGTCCATTTAATGGCTCCAATAATTTATGGGTACATAGGGCTGATGTTGGCAAGATCCTAAAAACACCCTTTGAACCCTGCTTCAGCAAATGAAAACACAGAAGATATATATTGGAAATAAGCTTTATTAATTTACAAACATGAAGAGAAGTTTTTAAAAGGCATACTATTTGGACAGATCATATTACTTTGCTGTAAAATTCTAAATCTAATGAAAGAGTCCAGGATTGTCTAGATTAGAGATTATCTTTTTGCTTTCCTTAAGGCTTATAAAACAAATACAAATGTCCTAAAGTGCTAGATTAACCTGAGTTTAACATTGACAGAAGGGAAAGTCATTCAGTAAAGAGGTAGAAATGCTTTCAGACTTAATATTAAGAATGTTGGTTTCCCAAATGCTTTTTCTTATCCATTCAGCTTAAGGTGAATTGGTATTTGCGCATCAGCAGTCTGACTGCATGTCTTAGGGAATGAAAAGTAGAGGTCTGTAGAGATGCCTGAAGAGTTGGTGCTTTTGTTAATATTCTTCTCAGCTGCTGAGGAGTACGTTCCATCGAGTGCATAACTATGAATGATTCAGAAGATTTATAAGACTTAAGATACTCAGTTGTTAAGTTTATGAATTTTGTGGGAAATTATGGACTTACTGTGTCACCTGAGTTTGCTGTGTTAAAAAAATGAATACAAAGATTCTTTTTAAAGAAAACTTAAAAAAAGTATAGGCTTGTATTGAACAAGATGCATCTAAACTTCATAAAATGCTGTTATTTTAATATAAAACATACATAAGCATATGTTTTAAACATAAATAATTGATTATAAAAGCTTGTGTTTCTACTCAAATACACTTGTGAAAAGAAATTACAATTTATCCCCAAAATAATCTAGAATTTCCTAACAGTATCTAACTTAAATAATGAAGGAAAACATCCTAAAACATCTTTTGTTTGTGTGAACTTAATTACAGTACCTTAAATTAGCATTCTCCATCCCAAAGGCTATTAAAAGTTTTGAAAGGGAGATAAACTCCATGAGGTTGGTAGATTTTCTGTTCTAAATTCTTCATGTACTTGGGGCTGGTGATGTGGTGCAGAGGTTAATCCTCTGCCTGTGGTGCCAGCATCCAGTATGAGTACCGGTTCTAGTCCTGGCTGCCCCTCTTCCAGTCAGTTCTCTGCTATGGCCTGGGAAAGCAGTGGAAGATGGCCCAAGTGCTTGGGCCCCTGCATGGGAGACCAGGAAGAAGCAGCTGGCTCCTGGATTTAGATCCATGTATCTCTGGCCATTGCAGCCATCTGGGGAGTGAACCAATGGAAGGAAGACATTTCTCTCTGTCTCTCACTCTCCCTCTGTCTGTAATTCTACCTCTCAAATAAATAAATAAAATCTTAAAAAAAATATTCTTTAAATATTCATATTAATTACAACCTCTTATTTTAGAAAAATGAGGGTTAATGGTTTATGACTTCTGCTAGTCTGTGATTGTTACAAAGTAAAACTTCTAGTCAAGGTATGAATTTGTAAATTCCTTATTGGCAATCAAATCATTATAACAAAAATTGTCACACTGAGTTAATAGTCTTTAAATAAATACAAATTAGGAGAATATTTAGCAACTTAAAAACACCTGGTGGCTGGCACCATGGCTCACTAGGATAATCCTCCACCTTGCGGCGCTGGCACACTGGGTTCTAGTCCCGGTTGGGGCATCGGATTCTGCCCCAGTTGCCCCTCTTCCAGGCCAGCTCTCTGCTGTGGCTTGGGAGTGCACTGGAGGATGGCCCAAGTGCTTGGGCCCTGCACCCCATGGGAGACCAGGAGAAGCACCTGGCTCCTGCCATCGGATCACCACAGTGCGCTAGCCACTGCATGCCAGCTGCAGCGGCCATTGGATGGTGAACCAATGGCAAAAGGAAGACCTTTCTCTCTGTCTCTGTCTCTCACTCACTGCCCACTCTGCCTGTCCAAAAAAAAAAAAAAAAAAAAAAAAAAAAAAAAAAAAAAACAACAACAAAACACACCTGGCTATCAAAATTATTCAGATGCAGACAAGATAAGACTCCTTGTGGGGTAACCACATGCTGAATATCTGGTTTTTTATTTACATGTCACTGTCACAGGCTGAACAGCAACAGAAAACAGAACACAGTATGAGAATGATGAGCACTCCTCTAATTCTAGAGACATATGTGCCCTGTCAGGACTTCATTGGCCTAGCTCATCAAAAGACTCAGGAATAAATGTTTCTGTTTTCAAGAGAATTGTGGGGCCGGTGCCATGGCACAGTAGGTTAATCTTCCACCTGTGGCACTGGCATCCCATATAGGCACTGGTTCTAGTCCCAGCTACTCCTCTTTGACTACAGCTCTCTGCTATGGCCTGGGAAAGCAGTAAAATGTGGCTCAAGTGCTTGGGCCCCTGCACCCATGGGCAACTAGGAAGAAGCACCTGGCTCCTGGCATTGGATCAAGCAGCTCTGGCTGTTGTGGCCATTTGGGGAGTGAACCAGTGGATGGAAGACCCTTCTCTCTGTCTCTACCTCTCACTGTCTGTAACTCTGCCTCTCAAAGAAAGAAATAAAATCCTTCAAAAAGTCTGTTAAAGTGAATTACAACCACCATTGTATGTTTTCTTTCACAACTTCAAGTGGACATAGCTCATAAAATAAAATAAATCATAGGCTGATGCCATGGCTCACTTGGCTAATCCTTCACTTGTGGCACCAGCACCCAGGTTCTAGTCCCAGTTGGGGTGCTGGGTACTAGTCCCATTTGCTCCTCTTCCTGGGCCCAGGGCAGTGGAGGGTGGCCCAAGTGCTTGGTTCTCTGCACCCACACAGGATAACTGGAGGAAGTACTTGACTCCGGGCTTTGGATCGGCAGAGCACTAGCCATAGTGGCCATTAGGGGAGTGAACCAACGGAAGGAAGACCTTTCTCTGTCTCTATCTCACTGTCTATAACTCTGTCAAATATAAATAAATAAACAAATAAACAAATAAATAAATAAATCATAGTTTCATAAACACTAAAGCTTAGACAATTGGTACCAATGAATAGCTTCTTTCATAGTCTCTCTTTATAAATAATTAATAAACCAATTATTTTCTTCCTACTCTGCAAAGCCAGTCAACGTAATTGATTTCGAATTTAGAGTTTCCAAATCACCCAGAAATGCACAATGTTAATGCTTTTGCAGCGTTATAAGAGCATAAAATAATAGCAATTTTTAATTCTTGCACTTTTTAACATTAGAGAGTTCTAAGACATTAAATGGCATTTTTTTCTAACCCATGTAAGACTAACAATGTGCAGAAAAACATGAGGATTTTTGTTATGCAGATAAATAATTGTGCTTTGCCTAGAATCATGCTTCAACTGTGGTTATTTTTCCCCTCCACTGAAGCCAGGAAGAAAAGAGTCCTGTGAAACTAATGAAATGCCCCTGGTGTTCTTAAATGATTACTTTCTGGCAGGAACTTCCAAGGAACAACACCACAGTCATAGTGAACTTCTTCTATGGTTGGAATCTTCTCTTTGCTTCCAGGAGACCAAGAGAAGCCACCTGGAGATCTCAGGGGAAGGTCACGTGGGAATGGAGAGTCATTCATCTCCTCTGGAAGCAGTTGTGTCTGTGAAATTTTTTGCTCATAGTAAATTTGACAGGTCTCTATCCATTGATAAAGAAGAGACTCATAAAAATTAGTAATACATAAAAAAAATCATTGAAATCTCATTTTTTTCTGCCACAGGCAAGTGGAACCACATCTCTCACAGTAAAACAGACTGTAAAGAGTCTATCCAATATCTCTGGCTCTCCTCACATTCTAAGGACAGACCTCGGAGAACTTCCAGCTGCCTCTTCCAGAGAGGTAAATCAATAAATAAATTGTTAATAAAAAGAAAAAAGAGGGCCGGCGCCACGGCTCACTAGGCTAATCCTCCGCCTAGTGGCGCCGGCACACCGGGTTCTAGTCCCGGTCGGGGCGCCGGATTCTGTCCCGGTTGCCCCTCTTCCAGGCCAGCTCTCTGCTGTGGCCAGGGAGTGCAGTGAAGGATGGCCCAAGTGCTTGGGCCCTGCACCCCATGGGAGACCAGGAAAAGCACCTGGCTCCTGGCTCCTGCCATCAGATCAGCGCGGTGTGCCGCCCGCAGCGCACCAGCCACGGCGGCCATTGGAGGGTGAACCAACGGCAAAGGAAGACCTTTCTCTCTGTCTCTCTCTCACTGTCCACTCTGCCTGTCAAAAAAAAAAAAAAAAAGAAAAAGGAAGTAACTTTTTTTCTGTATTTCTGGATAGGATTCCTGTCTTTGAATCAATATCTCATGATTTTTATTCATTTTTCCTTCTTTGGAATTGGAGTAGGAGTAGGCAAAAACATGCATGAAAGAAGGGGGAAAAAAGCTTAAAGTACTAGATTGTAAAGTAGGAACAAATGGACAGGAAGGCTGGAGGTGAAAGGGTAAAGACTAGGTTAGGGAAAAAAAGCCAGCTTATTAAATCCTTAAAAAGAGAAAGGAAGAAAGGAGGGGGCAATAGAGAAGTATGGTTATGTTCTTCTGAATTACCATCTTATGCAATCTGTTCTCTTTGTATTAATAAAAATAAAAATGTTTAACAACTGAAAGTTCATTCCTTTATTGCATCACTACTGCCTCATTCCAACACTCTATGAAAGCAGAAACTAAAGGCAGGCATGGGTTGCAGGGTGGAAGTGACAGTGCTAGCTCTATTTCTCTAATGTCAACCTCTGCACCCCAACTTCTGATCCAGCAAAGTTCTATACAGTACCCAGAATCAGCTTCATAAAATAAACCACTTAGGGCAAAAGCTCAGAAAAAATCAATGTCCCCATTATTCTTTGCCTATGAAGCACTCATAAAAATTAGCATGCTGCTAAAGAAAATGAGATTGTGGCCCAGCTATGTATAAAGAACGTAGGGATGCAAAGTCAGGAGGCAGTTTGGTGTTTTATGAGCACCCAAAGTGAACTGCAGATGATGGAAGGGGGTGCATTACAGAATGGGAGCTGAGTAGGCAGCCCAGCCAGTAGTGACCACCAAGCCTTTAACCTGAGATTTGTGAGTATTTGTGAAGTGTACAAATGAGTTCTACCTATAACAACAGTAATTACTTTTGCCTTAGGACACAAGGCAAAGCACACTTTTTCCAATTTTTATCTGTTTTTCATTTTATTTGAAAGGTAGAGGGAGATGGAGAGGGAGAGAGATTTCTTCCATTTTCTGGTACACACCCAAATGCTCACAACAGCAGGCAATGTTCAGCATGAAGCCAGGATCCCAGAACTCCATGCAGGCCTGGGTGAGTTCAGTTGATTCTGAGGACACACAGTCTTCAGTGACACCTGTCTTTATAAAGACACATCTCAATACAAAATAAAACTCCCTACTCAGGACTCTTGAGATTCAAGAGAAAACTCAAATATTTTCCAGATGAGTGCAAAACAGAAATCTGGAGCCAACAAGTTCCCTGCCTACCTGAGAATCAGCCTGCTCACCAGGGAGATCTAGGGAAGAGGACGAAGCAAAGCCACTTGGGACCTGTGCCCAGAGTCTTATCTCTTGAGTGAGCATAAAGGCAGCCCAGTCATTGGGCACTGGCAGTTTTGGACCACCTTAATCCGGAAGAGGGTACACAAACTAGTCAACTCCAATTTGGGCTGAGTTATCAGACTGGAAGTCTGGTCAAAGATTGTCACCCATTAAGGAATCTGGACACAGGAATGGCCAAAAAAGAACCATTAGGAGATGCGCACAACAGGAGTCAGAGTACTAAGTGGGTAATAAATGCACAGATCCTAGACCAAGGCAACAGGCAATGCCAACCTTCTCTTTTGTTGCAAAGTTTTCTTATTTTATCTTAAAGGCCTTGAGAAACAGATCTGTAGACATCTCATGTGTAAGACAAACATGCATCATTCATAATTGGCCTATAAATATTAGCATTCTTGGCCTGATCAATAAGCCTCAGGAACTAGCTCAGGGAGGGGCAAGGAAAGGGAATCACTTCTGTCTCATTTATAGGGAAGTACACTTCCTCCATGAACTGCTTCTTACAAAATATTTCTCCAATTTTCCAGGAGAAATACATCAACTCTGAAAAGGCTACTTTGTTTTTCCATAGAGCCCAACACCTGTCTTGGGAATCACCTGTGATGCCAGGTAGATGGATAAGAAAGCCAATTGGAATCATCTACTAGAAGACAAGATACTTTACCCAAATCACTATATTTTACTCTACAGAAAAATGCAAACTGAATCTCAAAGAACTCCAGTCGATCAATCCCCTGGTTTAAGCAAAGGGCATATTTGCATTACTCCAGATATGCAGGCCTCTCTTTCTGCTGTACCTTCATGTGGACTATCTGCATAGGGATACAGAGTGAGGGGGAGGCTGCAGCAGTAAAAATGGTCAATGTTTCAATTATGAAACTGATTTTTCATTATCTCAAATTCAGTCATAAAAATTCTGCTCTAAGCAAGACACACATAAAGCCAAGCTCATCCCTTTCTCAACAAAAATTTAATGCTAACTGCATATTTAGGAGTGTACTATTGCATTTAATTCCAGTACTTCTCTACATCTTATTTTTTAAGATTTTATTTATTTGAGAGGTTGAATTATAGACAGTGAGAGGAAGAGACAGAGATAAAAGTCTTCCATCTGCTGGTTCATTCCCCAAATGACTATAACTGATGGAGCTGCACTGATCTAAAACCAGGAGCCAGGAGCTTCTTCTCTGTTCCTCCTTGGGTACAGGGGCCTAAGCACTTGAGCCATCTTCTACTACTTTCCCATGTCATAGCAGAGAGCTGGATCTGAAGAGGAGAATCTGGGACTAGAATGGTGCCCATATAGGATGCCAGTGCCACAGGCAGAGGATTAAACTACAAAGCCACAGTACCAGCCCCTCTATATCTTATAAGGACATCTTATCTGTAAGAAGAAAACTGAAAAGTGAGTCCAGTATATCACAAATTATGTTAGAAATTATCTCTAATTTAAAAAAAAAAAAAAGGAAAACCCTATAATAGAAATCTGCACAAATGACCTGTGTCCTATTACTTTATCCTTTGGAATACTTTTCAAGATTTCTTCTGGCCTTCCCATCTTCCCTTGTTCCTCATACCCTTTCAACATCACTACCTCTCTGTCCCTGCTGCTCTCTCCCTTTGGAAGCAGTCTTGTGGACTGTCAATCATTATTTCAAAATGTATTGTAGGAAGGGCCTGAATGGCCTTCTAACATCCCTTAAATATTTCCATAAAACAGATGATAGAGGGGCTGCTACTGTGTCCCAGCAGGGAAAGCTGCTGCCTGCACTGCTGGCATCCCATGTGGGTGCTGCTTTGAGTCTCGGCTGCTCCATTTCTGATCCAGCTCTCTTCTAAGGTCTGGGGAAGCAGTAGAAGATGACCTAAGACCTTGGGCTCCTGCACCCATGTGGGATAACTGGAAGAGGCTCCCGGCTCTTGGCTTCAGTTCAGGGTAGCTCCAGCCATTGCAGCCATCTGGGAGTAAACAAGAAGATGGAAGGCCTTTCTCCCTCTCTCTCTCTCTCTCTGCCTCTGCTTCTCTCTAACTCTCTTTCAAATAAAAATAATAATAACAATAATAATAATAAAAAAAAACAGACAGAAGAGCATAGTGGGAAAGCTGTTGCCTGTGATGCTGGTATTCCATGTTGTGCACGAGTTCATGTCCCAGCTGCTCTACTTCTGATCCAGCTCTTTCATGTGCCTAGGAAAGCTACATGGGAAATGTGGAAGAAGATACTGGCTCCTGACTTTAATCCAGTTTCAACCCCAGGTGCTGTGGCCATTAGGGGTGTGAAACAGTGGATAAATGATTTACATCTCTCTTTCTCTCTTTGTAACTCCGCCTTTCAAATAAATGAATATTTTTAATTTTTTAAAAAATTTAACAAATGGCCCTAAATATTCTGACTCATCTTGACATGTAACAAGAGCCAAAAAAGTTGCTGCTGACTTTATGTAGTGCCTCCTCAATCCATTCTATAGAAAAAAAATGTGTATTTCTTTTGCTCTCCAAGCACTCAAATCCAAAAGAAATAATACTACCCAGTGCGGCTCTCTTTAAGGCTGCTCTTGCACTGAAGAGAAGTAAAGGAGCAAGGGGTCCAAACCCTGTGTGGCAGGCTGGCAGTCCCCTCCTCACTCTGCATGAGTTTCTGGTTAGAGATGGAGACAAAGGCAACTCCAGATGCTGCAGTGGTCCACAAACAGCCTCAATCACAGACATGCCTTGTGTGTGTGCAACAGAAGGAGAGCACAAAGCACTATGTAAGGGAGGAATACAATGAACAAAAAGGAAAGGATGTGAATGGACATAGCCAAGAATTTCCCCACTCTGCTGATCATGATCTCAAGGATATACAGGCCAGAATTCCATTTCACTTTGGAAAGCCCACTCCTTGAAGTTTTCTCCTCCAAGGTGTATTCTTCTGTGAGGAATCTGTCCTCCTGTGAGAGAGGGCACCACCACAAATTGAAAACCAGTCAAAAAGCAGAGTGATGGCTTTAATTCTCAGAGGTGAATGGACAACCACATCTATGAATTCTGCATTAAAAAATAAGCTTCCTTCTGCTCTAGGAATCTGATGTAGGTTTGGGCTAAAATGAGAAACACAGAGACCAGCTGGGTCTGTTAGGTGAGAAGAAAGGAAGCTTGATTTCCAGTTTTTACTTTGTAGCTTGTTACTTTTGAGAGGATTTCATTTTCCACTTCTACTTGAAGAAATGGAAAGGTAGAATCAGTGCCAGCCTAACACACAGCAGCTTTAGCCACTGATGACATCACAGCTTGCTACCCAAAAGTGGCAGCCAAAATAAACTCAACAAATGAGAACCAAAATAAAACAGAAGAGTCTACCATAATACCAATAGTTGTTCAGCAGATATTACCCAGATCTTGACACACAAGTCACCAGGATAAAGGGTAGGGCTGGCTTTGTGGCACAGTGGATTAAACCACCACCAAATAAAATGCTGGGATCCAATATGTGTGTCCATCCTTTAAAAAAGATTTATTTATTTGAAAGTCAGAGTTTTGGGGGCCAGTGCTGTGGCACAGCTGGTTGAGACACTGGCCTGCATCCCATATGGTCCCTGGTTCAGGTCTTGGCTGCTCCACTTCCAATCCAGCTGCCTGCTAATGTGCTTGGGAAAGTGGCACAGTATGGCCCAAGTCCTTGGTCCCCTATATCCACGTGGGAAATCCGAAGAAGCTACTGGCTCCTGGTTTCAGATCAGCTCAGATGTGGCCACTGTGGCCATTTGGGGAGTGAACCAGCAGACTGAAGACCTCTCTATCTGTCTCTATCTCTATCAGTAACTCTGTCAAATAAATAAAATACATCTTAAAAAAATGGCAGAGTTATGGAGAGGAGGGAGAGTCAGATGGGATGCCGTTGTGGACTAGCAGGTAAAGCTGCTGCCTGCAGTGCTGGCATCTGGTATAGGCACCAGTTCATGTCCTGGCTGCTCCACTTCTGATCCAGTTCTCTGCTAGTGGCCCTAGAAAAGTAGAAGATGGTCCAATACCTGGGTCCTTGACAGCCAAGTGGGAGACCTGGATGAAGCTCTTGGTGCCTGGCTTGGGCCTGGCCCAGTCTTGGCCATTGCAGCCATCTAGGAAGTAGACCAGCAGATGAAAATCTCTTTCTCATTCTCTCCCTTTCTCTATCTCTGCCTTGTAAATAAATAAATAAATGCTAAAAAAGAGAGAGATCTTCCATCTGAGATGGCTGCCATGGCCAGGGCTGAAGCACACAGAAACCAGGAGCCAGGCACTTCATCTGGGTCTCCCACATGGGTTACAATGGCCCCAACACTTGAGTCATCTGCTGCTGCTTTTCTCAAACCATCAGCAGGGAGCTAGGTTAGAAGTGGAGCAACTGGGACATGAACGGCTGTTCATCTGGGAAGCTGGCATTGCAGATCGTGGCTTTCCCCATTGTGCCACAATGCCAGCCCGAGTCACAGCTGTTCCACTTCTGATCCAGCTCCCTGTAATGCAACTAGGGAAGCAGAAACAGATGGCACAAGTACTTGGGTCCTTGCACCAATGTGGGACACTGGGTTGGACTTCCAGGCTGGGCCAGCATTATTCATTGCAGTCTCTTGAGTGAACCAGCTGATGCAAGATCCCCATCCTTCTGTCTCTGCCTCTTTCTCTGTAACTCTGCCTTTAAAATAAAAATTTTAAATCATAATAAAATAAAGAGAGAGGGTGAGAGAGTAGCCACAGTAAAGTAACAGAGCAAAGCTACAGTTGTGCTGTCCCTCAGCAGCCTTCTGCCTTAAGTGGGAAGTCTCCAGCTTACAGACACTGACATAAAAGACACATTCACAACACATTCCAAAACAAGAGATGAGAGGTTTACAAGGCATATTGACTTTATGATGACTTTCATTCATTAGGTACACTGGGTTTAGATATATGCCTTTTGGGCAGCCAAGTTAACCCAGGGTCTAATTCAAAGAGATGTAATGAGGAAGATGTGCTGCCAGGGGAGAGAGCTGCAATATCCCACTGCTCTTGTAACATCATAAAGAGAAGGAAAAGAAATGGTGCCACGGCTCACTAGGCTAATCCTCCTCCTTGCGGCACCGGCACACTGGGTTCAAGTCCTGGTTGGGGTGCCGGATTCTGTCCCAGTTGCCCCTCTTCCAGGCCAGCCCTCTGCTATGGCCCGGGAGTGCAGTGGAGGATGGCCCAGGTGCTTGGGCCCTGCACCCCATGGGAGACCAGGAGAAGCACCTGCCTCCTGCATTTGGATCAGCATGGTGTGCTGGCCACGGTGGCCACTGGAGGGTGAAGCAATGGCAAAGGAAGACCTTTCTCTCTGTCTCTTTCTCACTGTCCACTCTGCCTGTTTAAAAAAAAAAAAAAAGAGAGAGAGAGAAGAGAAGGAAAAGGGCTACTTATGTCCATGGTTATAAGGAGGACAGAAGCACAAACATTTCAGAAAGGGGGAGCAAATTACAAATATAGTAATTTTAGGAAAATAAAAGGAAGTAAATTTCAGAATATAATGTGGGGTAGAAACACACCATCAGCTCATCAATTCTCAAGGGATCCAGGAAAACTGCCCTGCCTACCCACAGACCAAATGTTTCAAAACACATTTTTTGATTAAATTCAGAAGATTACAGGACTCAGCACTCTGGGTGTTCAAATGCCAAATTAAGTTTTAGTTTCCACTACGGGCAGATGTAGCCAATCACTCAGATCATGAGAAAAACTTTTCCATAAGAAGGAACATGAAATATTCAGTCACACAGAATAACTGTGCTTAGTGCTCAAAGTGAACCCCAGGATAAGCACCCAGAAAACCTGTTAGGTCTTGGGGCCAGCACAGTGGTGTAGCATGTAAATATTTATTTATTTATTTAAAAGGCAGAGTTACAGAGAGGCAGAGGCACAGAGAGAGGTCTTTCATGCACTGATTCACTCCCCAAATGGCTGCAATGGCCAGAGCTGGATCTATCTGAAGCCAGGAGCCAGAAGCTTCTGTCAGGTCTCCCATGCGGTGCGGAACCCAAGAACTTGGGCCATCTTCCACTGCTTTCCCAGGCCACGGCAGGAAGCTGCATCTCAAACAAGCACCCATACGGGATGCCAGCACTGTAGGTGGCAGCCTCACCTGCCATGCCACAGTGCCAGTCCTCCAAATAATCCTATTTTAAAAAGCATTTTAAATGAGGGATGGGAGAGTTTGTTTATCCAAAGCAAGGATAGCATAAGATAACTACTACACAGAAGAAGCTCCTGGTTCCTGCCTTTGGATCGGCACAGCTCCGACCACTGTAGCCAACTGGGGAGTGAACCAGCATATGAAGACTTCTCTCTCTCTGCCTCTCCTCTCTGTAACTCTGACTTTCAAGTAAAATAAATAAATCTTTAAAAAAAATAAGATAACTACTAGTACTCATTAACTTAAAAAATATTGAAATTTAATGAAATTCAAAATATAACCAAAATCATCATCTACTACACATTATAATCTTTATTTTGAGAGTCATATTAGAAAAAATTTAACCCCTCCCCCTCTTTGAAAAATGCACATGGGACTGGTGTAGTAGGTTAAGCAGACCCTGGCAGTGCCAGCACCCCACATGGGCACTGGTTCAAGACCTGGCTGCTTCATTTCCAATATAGCTCCCTACTAATTCACCTGGGAAAGCAGAGGATAATGGCCCAAGTGTTTGGGCCCCTGAAATCAAGTGTGAGAACCAGAAGAAGCTCCTAGCTTCTGGTTTTAGCCTGGCCCAGCCCAAGTCATTGTAGCCATTTGAGGAGCGAACCAATGGATGGAAGACCTCTCTGTGTCTCTTTGTAAATCTGCCTTTCAAGTAAATAAAATGCATTAAAAAAACCCTATACAATGTAGTATTTGGTGATTCCCTCATACAAGGAAAGCTCAGATAAACTGTAGAGGAATCCTCCTGGCTTGATGCAATTCAGAAGGAGGATTGCTTCTGTCACCCTGTGGTAGACATCAATGAGAGTTATTAATGGGAAGATGAATGGACACATCAGACTGCTTCCTCACATGGCACTTTTTCTTAAAGACATCACTGCTGCATTACCAGATTATGTCTCTCATGTGAAATATGTCTCTCCTAAAAATTTTAAAGAACTTGCCAGAAACTTATTGCAGAGCAGGGAATGATGTGCCAAGGACAGTGAGTTAGCCTGAGTAGTCCAGGAATCCTGTTCTTGGCTGTTTTCAAGTTCGTATTAATGTACACACAACATAGTTGCTGAGAAAGTGTCTTACAGTTGTTTCCTGGGTGTGAAGCAGCTCTTTTCAGCAGAAACACATCACTGCTTGTCCACTCGCAAGCACTGTGATAGGGAGTACATGCGAGAAAAGATCAAAACACACTGGGTTTGAGAGGAAGAATGCTGTCACCCTAGCAACCTCTATCCAGGATTCCCTTTCTATTCTTACTTCCTAGGTAACCTTACTATGCTAAATGAGTTTCACAGATTAGTAATCTGGTGACAACAGGACTCTAACAGAATCTATGAATCACTCAGTTAATCAAGTGAAAACTTCATTACACTGAAAGTTAGTCTATAGCAATAGTTTTCAGGGCCACATCTCTCTTTTTTTAAAAGATGTTTTATTTATTTATTTGAGAGGTAGAATTACAGATAGTGAGATGGATAGACAGACAGAAAGGTCTTCCTTCTGCTGGTTCACTCCCCAGTTGGTCAAAATGGCCAGAAGAGCTGCACTGTTCTAAAGCCAGGAGCCAGGAGCTTCTTCTGGGTCTCCCACATGGGTGCAGAGGCCCAAGCACTTGGGCCATCTTCTACTGCCTTCCCAGGCCATAGCAGAGAGCTGGATCAGAGGAGCAGCTGGGACTCAAACTGGTTCCCATATGGGATGCTGGCACCACAGGCAGAGGATTAACCTACTGAGCCACAGTGCCAGCCCAAAGCCACATCTTTTACCGTACTGTGTGGGCATCTCTGTGGGGGAGAGGGGCACATTTTCTCTTTTCTTCCTTACCCATCTTCACATTAACACCTTGTACAAAGGCGTCCACAGACCAATCATTTTGAAAATCTATCACTAATATCCTCCCGTGTTGAAAATGTCATGGGGTTAAACACAGAACCCAGAATAAGAAAAGTAACTTGAAGCTGGTGTTGTGGCTGAGTGGGTAAAACCATATGGGTGCTGGTTCAAGACCTGGCTGCTCCACTTCTGATCCAGCTCTCTGCTATGGCCTGGGAAAGCAGTGGAAGATGGCCCAAGTGCTAGGTCCCCTATACCTGTGTGAGAGACCTGGAAGAAGTTCGTGGCTTCTGGCTTCAGATCCATGCAGTTCTGGCCATTGTGACCATCTGGGGAGTAAACCAGCAGATGGGAGCTCACTCTCTCTCTCTCTCTCTGTGTGTCTTTGCCTCTCTGTAACTCTGCCTTTAAAATAAATAAATAATTTTTTTTTTTAAAGTAACTGGCCGGCGCCATGGCTCACTTGGTTAATCCTCTGCCTGAAGCGCCGGCATCCCATATGCACACCGGATTCTGTCCCATTTGCTCCTCTTCCAGTCCAGTTCTCTACTGTGGCCCAAGTGCTTGGGCCCCTGCACCTATGTGGGAGACCAGGAGGAAGCACCTGGCTCCTGGCTTCAGATCAGCACAGCGCACCAGGCATAGTGGCCATTTGGGGGGTGACTATCGGAAGGAAGACCTTCCTCTCTAACTCTTCCTGTCAAATTAAAAAAAAAAAAAGTAACTGCCCCCTTAATTAAAACCATATGGACTGTAAGATAATCAGCTTGGTGGAGCATTGAGTGACTGTAAAGAACTAGACAAGAAAAATTGATACTTTTCTGTATTTATGTTTTCGTAGCTCTCCACTATGAAAATGCAGATTGAAGTAGCTCATTATTAACTCACATGGTAGACTTGCATTAATTTCAGCTCACTTCTCACTTTGCAAAGGGATTAGTAGCAGGTAATAAAAGTTGACATCCCTAATAACATGAGAAGAAAGAAGGGTTGAAGACAGAAATCGAAACGCAGGAAAATAAATCAGTTACATTTCCATGGCCTCAAGCTCCAGATTGAAAAAGAGTCTGTTAATTAAACACGGAGGAGCGATCAATCCACAAAGCTACTGCACAAGCTTCACGTGCTGCTGGGAAAGTCAGCCAAACACACAGCGCCCCAGCTGTCAGATGTGTCTGCGGGGTCCAGCATGGGGGCCAGGAGCCAGAGCCTACTCTGATCTTCCATCTCCACCTCTCCACTGCCTCAGGCTCTGGCTCAGGGCCGCCGAGCCCCGCCCAGCGGGAACTACCAGGGGATATAGCCGGAGGCCAGCCACAAGGCATTCTCTGATCCACCCAAAGTGAGAACTGGGCTTATTTAAATCTAGGGAATGGGACTCCTTCCTTCAGCGTGCTCTCAACTGCCCTGCTGGTGCCGTTCCTCGTCCAGTGTACTTTAAGGAGAATTTGAGCGAGGCAGCCCGTGGGACTGGCCGAACATCGGGAGACTGGGAAGTGGCGGTGGGAGACACAACACCTGGGTCCCAGACTTGACTCTGCCGGAGAAGCTCCCAGCATCACTGAGAAGCAAGTGATCGAGGTCTGGGAGCCGCCACCCGCCATCGCACCCTCCCCTCTCCCACACACACATCTGTGCCCCTCCTGTTCTCCATACTTGCTGTGGAAAATCTCGGGAGCACATCCCCTTCCTTCAGGACACACAGGGAGCAAAGCGGAGAGTGTGGGACAGGAGAAGTCGCTGGAACTTGGGGCCCACGGTGGCAGATGCAGAGGCACAGAAGCAGTGGGCGGCAGGTCTGGGGTGTGTGCTCCCGAACCGCCTGCAATTGCACTTGCACAGCAAGTCTCCCCAGTGAATGTGGGAGAAGGAGCAGCGCGGCCTCTCAGGGACCTCTCTGATCAGTAAATGAACTGTTCCCAGCCCCGAGCCACAGGGAAAGGCACGCATGCGCACGTTCTCCCACATGCACACGCACAGGCGATCAGAGCAGGAAACGTTAGAGCACCGGGTGACTCTGGGAAATGGAGTCCAGGCCAGGGCATTCCTAGATAGACTTACTGGCCCTCTCCTAGGGCTTCAGTGCGGGGTGGGTGGAGACAGGCTGGGAACCAGAGAGCGTTTGCTTTTGTTTCCATCCCTCCTTCCCTTCCTTCCCACCCCAGATCTCAAGGGTCAGCTGCTGTTCTTCCTTTCTTGAACAAAATCTTAAGAAGTGACAGCCACTGCTGCTGAGTCCCAAATCCCGGTTCCCTCACACACGCTGTTTCCCTCAGGAAAATCCCCTGCTGCTTTATTCCTGGACAGCTTCTCTCAAGTAACCCATGACAAGGATTTCAATGTAACTCTCAGCACAGGTCTACACGGCACAGTTTAACATCTAGATTTGAGAATACGATTTTTACTTGTGTCTTTTATTTGTGGTTCTTTTCAAAGCATTTTACACCACCCTCTAATTCACCAAGTACAAAAAAAAAAAAAAAAAAAAGAGAACTGGATACAGGACTAACATTGCCAAGTATCTTCTAGGGGCCAGATTAACAGAGTAAATGCCTTACTTTGTATCAATTATACCTTGGGTTAATTCTGGAGACCATATTCTCAATTTACAAAGAGAAAGCTGAGGTGGAAAGAGATTAGAATTGAATTTGCCCATGGAAGTATGGTAAAAAAAAAAAAAAAAAAAGTCTAGGTTAAAGGCCAACCAACATGAAATATTGGTTTAAGAAGTCTTTCGGGACCAGCACTGTGGCATAGTGGGCTAAGCCTCCGCCTTCAGCACCGACATTCTATACGGGGGCTAGTTCAAGTCCCTGCTGCTCCACTTCCAATACAGCTTTCTGCTGTAGCCTGGGAAAGCAGCAGAAGATGGCCCGAATGCCTGGGACCCTGCATCCACATCAGAGACCCAGAACTTCCTGGCTCCTGGCTTTGGATCAGCTTAACTATGGCTATTGCAGCCATTTGGGGAGTGAACCAGTGCATGGAAGACTTCTCTCTCTCTCGCTCTCTCGCTCTCTCTCTCTCTGCCTCTGCCTCTCTGTAACTCTGCCTTTCAAATAAAAAAAAATCTTCTTTTAAAAAAAGAAATATTTATTTTATCTTGGAGCTCAGTTTCTAAAACCCCAGATTTCTCATCTCTAAAATAAAAAGTGAGGGAGAGGAGGGGTATCTACAATCCTAATCTTCACTGTAGAGAAACACATAGGATTATAACTTATCTAAAAAAGAAAGGAGGTTCAAAATTGCTATTGCTGTATGGTTATTTTTCTCATGCTTAATATCAAGATAGCATATAAATATTATGCATTCTTAGGTATATTTGTGGTGTTTGATTTTTAAGATTTTAAGTAGAAATGTAAATGGAAGCAGGATGACATGGAGTTCCGTTTGTGATTACTTCTGTCAATTATAATTCATGGGATTTGAATTGCTGGATTAGGAATGCTTAAATGTATCCATTCATTTCACACTAATGTTTATTATGTCAGGTGATATTCTTTGTGTAGACTGCTTTTTCTTGCCAGATTGAAAATTCAGGAGGGCAAGAAACATGTTTGCTTTGACATTGAAACTCAGCATCTTGATAGAGTCATTCTTTTAGTTGAATGAATAAATGAGGCTATAAAAATTAAACAAATACAATTTCTGATCCCCAATAACTACCTAGTTGAAGAGACAATGAAATAGATATCTATTTGATAACACACACAATTAGATGAATGTATGATTTGTTGCTCAGAGACAACTTTGATAATAAAAGAGACATATTCATAATGACACAGGGTTGAAATGTATAAACAGAAACCATCCAGGGCCAAGCAGGTTAAATGTTCACCCTAGCTTTGTAAGGCATTCCATTCATTATTTAGTAAGCATTTACTGAGCATTCTTTTGTGTGGTGTATTGAAAGAACTAACAGCCACATGATTTTCCTAGTTATTGGAGTAAGAGCACCTGAGCAATCAGAAAAATGTATGGATGAACTAAGAGGCTTTACACAAAGGTAAGAAAAACAAAAAGCAGAGAGGTCAATTAAAAAGTATATCAAAGGTAATTTAGTAGGACCTGAACCAAGGTATGGTGGTAGTGGGAATGAAGAAGAAGCAACAGATTACAGGGAGACCCAAAAGGCAGAAACAACAGGATTTCAATGGTAGATGAAGGCAGGAGGGAACTCATGTGTAAATCTTCATTTGGATTTTATTATTTAATGGACAAGGAGTTCTCAGTACATTCATGTTCATCAGTAATTAAATGCTACCTCCAACTGGCATAAACTTTCCCTAAATCCAAGACACAATCTCATGGGTAGCTACTATCTATAAGCCTTATGTTGATCATCAAGCCAAATATTTTTCACTGCTACAATCTACAATGGTCCTCATTATGATGCAGTTACTTAGAAACTAAAAGACATAATCCATTTCTATAAGAAAGGTCTAAATAAAAAAGTAAAATTCAGGGGCTGGCACTGTGGCACAGCAGGTTAACACCCAGGCCTGAAGTACTGGCATCCCATATGGGCCCCTGTTCAAGACCTGGCTGCTCCACTTTCAATCCAGCTCTCTGGTATGGCCTGGGAAAGCAGTAGAGGATACTTGGTCCCCTGCACCCACATGGGAGACCTGGAGGAAGCTCCTGGCTGCTGGCTTTGAATCAGCACACTTCTGGCCATTGTGGCCAATTGGAGAGTGAAACATCAGATAGAAGACCTCTCTCTCTCTCTCTCTCTCTCTCTCTCTGCCTCCCCTCTCTCTGTGTAACTCTGATTTTGAAATAAATGCTAATAAATATTTTTAAAAAGGAGTAGAAATGCACAATATTTATAAAAAGGCCAGCGCCGTGGCTCAATAGGCTAATCCTCCAACTTGCGGCACCGGCACACCAGATTCTAGTCCCGGTCAGGGCGCCAGATTCTGTCCCAGTTGCCCCTCTTCCAGGCCAGCTCTCTGCTGTGGCCAGGGAGTGCAGTGGAGGATGGACCAAGTGCTTAGGCCCTGCACCCCATGGGAGACCAGGAGAAGCACCTGGCTCCTGCCTTCAGATCAGCACGGTACGCCGGCCAAAACACGCTGGCCTCGGAGGCCATGGGAGGGTTTAACCAATCGTAAAAGGAAGACCTTTCTCTCTATCTCTCTCTCTCACTGTCCACTCTGCCTGTCAAAAAAAAAAAAATTTATAAAAAAAAGTTAAGTTAAAAAACCCACAAAATCATATATTTCAAAGCTAAATTTGGAATACCACACTAATTCACAATTTATAGATTCATCAACCTTAGGTAACTAAAGCACAATTAAGCAGGAAAGAAGTAAAAAAAATTCCTTGGGGAGGGCCCAGCACTATGGCATTGTGGGTAAAGCTGCCACCTGCAGTGTGGCATCCCATATGGGCATCGGTTCAAGTCCTGGCTGCTCCACTTCTGATCCAGCTCTCTGCTATGGCCTGGGAAAGCAGTAGCAGATGACCCAAGGCCTTGGGCCCCTGCACCCATGTGGGAGATCTGGAAGAGGCTCCTGGCTCCTGGCTTCAGATTGACACAGCTCCGACCATAGCAGCCAATTGGGAATGAACCAACGGATGGAGGACCTTTCCCTCTCTTTCTTCCTCTCCTTCTCTTTCTGTGTAACTATTTCAAATAAATAAATAAATCTTTAAAAAAACAATTTCCTGGAATAGCCAAAATGCACATTATAAAGTCCAAGTAAGGTGTCTAGCCACTGGCTCACCATCATGACTCATAAAAACTCACTGTCCTGGCTATTCTGATATGAGTGGATGGACACAAAGCAGAAAAGAAAGCAATAGGTTTGAGCAGTGAATAAATGGAAAGGGCTCCAACAACAATGCTGCAGAGCTCTGTGGCTCCTAACTGAATGGGATATGCAGGCAGGCATCTCCTTAATTCCTGCAATGTCCTCAGTTGTCATAGGACCATAGAACTGAGCACAAGAATCAGAGCTTTCAAGTCCAACATCCACAATTCACTTAGTGATAGTGGAGCTCTGTAGCTTCGCTTCATGAGTACAACTAAACCTCCACACTTGATATGTCCTCCTGTTAGGATCCACTGGAACTGGAGAGCGTATGGGGTCAGAGGGAGTAGAGGAGCATGGTGTGTGGGTCTCATGGTGGTGGTAGCTGTGCAGAGGGAGGGGTGGAGGAGAAGAGCAAGAGCCCCTAGCACTGTGGGAACGAGGAGCAGAGGAGGAAGGGAGACAGGGGTGACTTGTCTGCATTATGCCTGGTACTCTCCTGGGTATGATTGATGCAATACGAATAATGTGAATATCATGATTACCCTAAAGTTGATTTCAGTCCTGGTGGACAAATGACAAGGACATAGATAATTCAAAACAATGTGACAAAAGTTGTGGGTGCAGAATACAATCACCTACATCATTTGTGGATGCCATGCCCATCAGGCAGGAACCCACCAGGTTAAGGTCAGATCTCAGGGCTGGCATTGTGGTGTAGAGGGTAAAGCTACCCCCAACAGTGCCAGCACACCATATGGGCACTGGTTCAATTCCCAGCTGCTCCACTTCTGATCCAGAACTCTGCGGTGGACTGGGAAAGCAGATGGCACAAGCCCTTGGGCCCCTGCACCCTCATGGGAAGACCTGGAGGAATCTCCTGGCTCCTGGGTTCTGAGCAGTGCAGCTCCAGCTATTGCAGCCACCAACTGTGAAGTGAACCAGTGTATGGAAGACCTCTTCTCTCTCTGCCTCTCCTTCTATCTCTGTGTAACTCTGACTTTCAAATAAATAAATAAATCTTTTTTTAAAAAAGAGTCAGATCTCAGAGGTAGCAGAGCCCAGAAATGACACCATTGTATGAAATGAAAATAGGCAGATGGCAGGTAGAAGCTTGGTAACTAAAGCTGGGATCAGCACATGGATCTTGACTGGCAGGCTGTCAAACCAATCATCAACTTGGACTAGGCTGGGATCTCCCAACTTGTATCCTAGTGCCCATGTCTTGGCAGAGAGGCATAACCAAGAAAGAGAAAATCATCTCTGGCCTTGGCTGAGGGGACTGTGGGAGCTCCCCACATTTGAAGCCAGAGTCTTTTTAACCCTGAGATTCCCTCTTTCATAGGAAGGCTCATTCCTGACCTTGTCTTCTTAGCATAAACCTCTCAAGCCACCAGACCTCCCATAGCCCCACATCACTGGGCACATGTGAATGTGAATGGCTGAATGAACAGAATCTTGAGGTATCATGTAAATGGAAGACTCATGAATCTATTGTCACCTTATGGGTGTACTTGAAGGTGAGAAAACTGAGGCAGGGGACTTTGGTCATGTTCAACCATAGAGTCCTCCTTACAAAGCAAAAAAAAAAAAAAAGAAAGAAAACAAAACAAAACACAGAAAATCCTGTTCACACTTCAGAAGTGCCCAGCCATCCACCCCTGAGTACATGCCCCTGGAACAATGACAAATCCCCTAAGACCAGAGTTGGGCAGGCACTGTCTTGACAGTGTAGAAAACATTTGGGGAGGAAAGGCCCTGCTCCTCTAGAGCCCATTGGTTAAAGGATCCAGCAAAAGACTCAGAGGCTTGCCACATCACACATCTGCCCACAGAATAGGATGGTCACAGATGTGCTGTGAGCTGTGGCCTCGTGGTACTGACTGCAGCTGTTGACACATCAGGGATGACTGGTGGCAGTGGTTTGAGCTAATCCTGCCTCTGTCTGGCCAGCATTGCAGTATGCATGGAGCG
Source organism: Oryctolagus cuniculus (assembly GCF_964237555.1). Taxonomy (NCBI): domain Eukaryota; kingdom Metazoa; phylum Chordata; class Mammalia; order Lagomorpha; family Leporidae; genus Oryctolagus; species Oryctolagus cuniculus. The sequence goes on along the minus strand of NW_027208220.1, from coordinate 104,939 downwards.
AGTCTGCTCCTGGAGTGCCTGATGAGGCCAAGGGATGTGTCTAGACCTACAGGCAGAGGAAGTATGCAGCACTGGCCTCAAGGTTGGAAAGTTGCCATAGCAACAATATTTTCAAAAGGTGATGTGGCAGGGGTAGCTCTGCAAGGCAGGGTGGACTCCTGACTACATGTCCATCCCCTTATGCTCCTCTGAACTTAGAGGAGCCTGAATTGAGTACAACAAGCTGGGTGGGTGATATTGAGAGACCACCAGATGAGATTCTGGTTAATGTATGCAGGTTACGGGTCATAATGACAACTTGATGTGCAATGTTGGGTGCTATCCTATGTGTTCACTCACATGCCTGATATGAATGAGGGTCAGACAGAGGGAGAGTGGGCAATGGGATTTTCTTTTCTTTCTTTTTTCCTTTCTTTCTTTCTTTTCTTTTCTTTTTTTTTTTTTTTTTTTTTTTGACAGGCAGAGTGGACAGTGAGAGACAGAGAGAAAGGTCTTCCTTTTGCTGTTGATTCACCCTCCAATGGCCGCCGTGGCCAGTGCACTGTGGCCGGCACACCACGCTGATCTGATGGCAGGAGCCAGGTACTTCTCCTGGTCTCCCATGGGGTGCAGGGCCCAAGCACTTAGGCCATCCTCCACTGCACTCCCTAGCCACAGCAGAGAGCTGGCCTAGGAAGAGGTGCAACCGGGACAGAATCCGGTGCCCAGACTGGGACTAGAATCTGGTGTGCCAGCGCCACAAAGCGGAGGATTAGCCTAGTGAGCTATGGCACCGCCAGCGCCATGGGATTTTCAAGAAGAACCTATGAGCAAGTGAGGCAGGCTGATTTCTTGCCTGGGGCTACTAGAGAAGAAGAAAGGTTTGCAGGCTAGAAAATGAGCAAAGAGACAGGAAACACAGCATCTCCTTTGCCCCTTCCCCAAGATGCACACCCAAGGTTAGCAATGGCCTTCCTCTTAAATCTGAATTGGTGCCAGTAATGATGTTGGAACTTGTGAATAAAGGGCCTAATGTGGCTAATATTCTGCTTATCTTTCCTACACATGGCCCAACAAATGATATTTGCTTAAAACAAATATAGGCATGCACATAGCTTGAGACTTGACTAAGAGTTCTTGCAAAATGTAAGTACTCCTTGCTGACTTGAAAGATGCTAAATGTGTGGCTCCATATTGGGATTGGGAGTTCTGTCATTAGAGCTGGATTTTGCCATTGGTGGTGCACATCATTTTCTCAACTAGGTCTCTGACAACTCCTACGGCATTCACCCTTACTAGACATTTCCTCAGGTTCCCAGCTGAAAGGCAGCCAAACATGAATCCCATTATCTAAAGACTGACATCTGTGGTCTCTTTGCGTGAGACCCTCAGCTGTCAGGCTGGAAGAGCAACAGCATCTCTCCACAAGAAACACTGGAGACAGGCCTGATGAGCCTGTCTGTTTTTTAGCAATCAGGCTCAGAATTTATAGGGGAAGAGGGGAAGAAAAAACCTTGGGTGGCAACAGCAAGTCTATAGAGCAGAAGGGGCAACATGCCAAAAGGCCTCCAACTAATTGACTTCTAGGTCACTTAGCACACATAGGTCCCTGGGCTCCTTTGTGCAACCAGCCCATGTCTGGGAGTTGCTTATCAGCTCTCTGTTTATGAACCACAAAAGCATAGCCACAAGGCTTCCAACAGGAAGAGGGGATGGAGGAAATGGGCCTGGAGTTCCTGCCACTTGCCAGCAGCCAGGCTGTGGGGTCCCTCCTGGGAGGCATAGCACACCATGCCCTCTCATCCTCCCACATGGGCAGGGCAGGCAGTCCCATGGGATCACCCACAGAAATCTATCTGAACTGCGAAAGATTGTGATTGGCTAAATTTTATTATAGAATTTGTATCAGAAATTTCCCACCAAAGTCTGCTCTATTCTGACTTTGTCAAACACAGTGATGGAGAAAGGACAAAAATCCTTATGTCCATGTTGATCTCTCACCTACACAACAAGCAGTCCCCTGTTTCTCTGTCTTGCTAATACAGCCTCTCCCCCCACCTGCCTTGACCAGCCTTGCTCTGCCTCAACTTTTAGACACAACACTATGTGAAAACTCTGCTATCAACCTGAGATCTCCCCCACTCCTCCCAAGCTGTCTCCCTCCATCTCAGTGCTCAGCCTCAGAGCCCAGCCTCAGCCCAAACCCCTCCCAGCTCACACTGTGACCTCAAAGGACCTTTAAATCTAGCCCAAGCTCTTCTCTATCTCAGCAGCCCTGCTTTAGCTCAGACCTCCAAGCTCCTTCCCACCACTTTGTGCTATATAAAGCACCAGTCTGTAAGACAGGGGGTTCTCTCTTTGCTGTGTTTGCTGGGAACTCTCTGCCATGCATTCACCTTGGAGGGAATCAACCTTCTGAATAAACCTGGTCTGCCTGTGGCTCCATGCTCTGTCTCCTCTTTCTTGGCACACAGCTTGTCTTGTTTTGTGGACTTGTGCATGGAGATTTAAGATTACTACCCCAATCCCCGACCATTTAAAAGCTAATTTATAAATATGGACTTGGCATATTGCTCCATTAATGTGTGTCTGTGATCTTCGAAGTTCTTTTGGCTGCTTTTATTGGGAGGTGACTGTCAGGAAATAAACTGCTAGGAAGAGATTGATGAGATTTCCTTTGAATTCTGTGGTGCTTCACTGAAACTTGGAACACTTTGGTGATCTAAGATGAAAAGCTCATTAACAATTCTTGCTCAAAGATGCTAAAAATAACCAGCTATCTAGATCATAGACCTTGGATAAATGTTCTCTCCAACTTGAAATTTCTTTTCTTTTCTTTTTAATTTGACAGGTAGAGTTACAGACAGTGAGAGAGAGAGAGAGAGCAGGTGTTCCTTCTGTTGGTTCACTCCCCAAATGGCCACAATGGCCGGAGCTGCACCAATCTGCAGCCAGGAGCCAGGTGCTTCTTCCTGGTCTCCCATGCAGGTTCAGGGGCCCAACCACTTGGGTCATCCTCCACTGCCCTCCTGGGCCACAGCAGAGCTGGACTGGGAGGGGAGCAGCTGGGACTAGAACCTGGTGCCCATAGGGGATGCCAGCACCGCAGACAGAGCATTAACCAAGTGAAATTTCTAGAGAAGACTTCACTTAAATGTTTTCAGCATTGATGTTTTCAGAAAGGAAATACAAAGAGCTACCCTTTTCCTTTGACTTAGCTGAACTTAGTTGTGGGAAGGAAGGGGAATGTGGAAGCCAGTGACTGGTGATGTCTGGAGACCTAAGCTCCTAATGGCTACTCCCATGATTTCCTACAGCTTTTAAATCTGAGTGAAATCAGGTGAGAAACTCTAGTGTGCAAGCAAAGCACTCTGACAATCAATATGTGGTCCACAGTAGAGACTAGGGTACCTGAGGAGTCAAATAGTCATTTTTCAGCATGGTGATTGCCTTAGAGCCATGAGCTTCAGCCCCCTGGGTGTAAGAAATTCCCAATTTTTGGTCCCCCAAATCCAGAGAGGATTCGGTACAGCTCATGACAAGAGAAGTTTTGACCAAACATGTGAAGCCCTTTTTGCATTCTTGATAGGATTTCTCAGGATCAAGGTTCTAAGCATTTTGACCTTGAGATATCTAGCTGGACCCTTGAATATGTCAAAGGATAATTTTGTATTTTCTAAAAACACTTGAAATCAGTTTAGCAGAAAATATTCTTAAATACAGATCTTAGGCTACTTTAGACACTAATTTCCAGAATGCTGCGGCAAAGAAAAAAACTAAAAATCCCATTAAACTGCTAGTAGAGGGGCCAGTGCTGTGGCACAGTGGGTTAAAGCCCTGGCTTGACACTCCAGCATTCCATATGGGCACCAGTTTAAGTCCTGGGAGCTCCACTGTTGATCCAGCTCCCTATTCATGTTCCTGAGAAAGCAACAGAGGATGGCTCAGGTCCTTGGGCCTCTACATCCACATGGGAGACCCAGAAGAAGCTCCTGGATCCTAGCTTCAGATTAGCTCAGCTCCAACTGTTTCAGCCACTTGGGGAGTGAACCAGCAAATGCAAGTGTTCTCTCTCTCTGTCTCTGTCTCTCTCTGTAACTGTCTTTCAAATACATAGAATTAGTTACATGAGATTGAATTAATCATATTTATGGATTTCTATGCTTTTATTTAAATTTTTTGGTTCTGCATTTCAGTATTTCATCTAAATTCAGGAAGATTTCTACAATTTCTATTGGTTACTATACTTTAGTATAGTTTTATAAATAGATGGAAATGTTTACCTTTCTACCTACTTAATTCCTCTGAAATGCAAAACTTTTTTGATTTCTTGTGGCAACATTATTGTATGAGCTCAGTAAGAATCCATTACCAGGGCCGCCACTGTGGCATAGCAAGCAAAGTCGCTACCTGCAGTGCTGGCATCCCATATGGGCAATGATTCAGGTCCCGACTGCTCCACTTCTGATCTAGCTATCTGCTATGGCCTGGGAAAGCAATGGAAGATGGCTCAAGCCCTTGGGCCCCTGCACCAGTGTGGGAGAACCAGAAGAAGCTCCTGGCTTCAGATCAGCCCAGCTCTGGCCATTGTGGCCATTTGGAAGAGTGAACAAGCAGATGGAGGACATCTTTCTCTCCCTCTTGCCTCTGCCTCTTTGTAATTCTGGCTTTCAAGTAAAAATGAATAAATTTTAAAAAAGAAGAATCTATTATCATCATACCACAATATCCTTGAAAACGTTAGCATATACAAAAATTATGCACAGAATATCTGGCATCATGAACTCCTACCCTTGCAATTAGTGAATAGAGTTTTCACTTCTTAGTGAACCCCAAAACTTGAAAATACCAGATATTGCTGGTAAAAAAGAAAATATAAGCCTGTCTTGGATTCAATTTTTAACTTTCAGAATTTTTGGATCAGACATTATACATATTTAATGTAAGTAGTTAGCACACTGTAATACTTCTTTCAGATCACAACTCTGTTCATTGTTTTTGTTTTATTTCATAGATTTAGTTTTTCATTTATTTGAAAGGCAGAATTACAGACAAAGAGGGAGAGACAGAGAAAGAGAGGTCTTCCATCCATGGTATACTCCACAAATGGCTGCAATATATGGAATGGGGCAAGGCTGAAGCCAGGAATCAGGAACTTCATCTGAGTCTTCCCCATGGGTGACAGGGGTCCAAGCACTTATGTCATCTTCTACTGCTTTCCCAGATCCATTAGCATGGAGCCAAATAAGAAGTGACTCAAATTGGCACTCGTATGGGATGTAGGCATCAAAGATGGCAGCTGAACCACTGGGCCACAATACCAGCCCATGTTCATGGGCCTGAAAACTTTCACTGAGGTTAATAAGCATTTCCTGTGTACTTATATGATGTTAATTATGGTATTCTGCTATTCGCTTGTAACCTTGTTCATTGTTTTAACATATAACTTCTGTATAGCTTATATGCATAGATGTAACTCAATTTGTTATCATCTTGTTGGTTTTGCTAAACACTTTTATTTTGAACTTTGGGCCTATTGAATGGCATACTTCTGCAGAAGTACAATTCCCAGCAAAATAATCCTGGCTAGGTACTTCGGGGCAATGACTTCTGTATACAGAACAGATATATCCAAGTTTAGCAATGGACTACAGATAAAGTTAGCCTGATGACCACTCCTAAATCTTCCTTGTTAATCAAATGTGACTAAAAACATATTTACACTGACTTCTTCTCATCAAATGTTTCTATCTTGACATGGGTCTGCATGAAAAAGCAGGTCAAATACAACTTTGCAACAAGAGACAGATGGAACATGATTGATCAGCTGTGATTTCAGAACTAGATCTTGATCACATGGAAGAAACAAAAGTCAAGATGTAGTGAGTCACTGGTGTGAACTCTAAAGCAAATTAGATAAAGCAAAGAAGTTATAAAGATTTTTAATGAATGATGGATAGTAACTGGCACAAAAAGACTCTGCTAGAACTACAATCTCTAGAGTGCCCTCCCATTTTGAAAAAGAGAGGAGAACTAGATATGATACTTAATATTCTCACACCTAATGCTACATCTATATGCTATTTAAAATGATTGTCATTCTATGAGTCTGCTGTGTGGACTGCTTCCGAACTCAACATGTCTTAAAATGCAATGTCTGGCCTCATTCTAAGTCTTTTTTATTTTTGCTAAATATTTATTTATTTATTTGAAAGATAGCCTTACAAAGAGAAAGAGGGAGAGACAGAGAGATCTTCCATCTGCTGGTTCACTCCCCAAATTGCTGCAACAGCCAGAGACGGGCCCACCCAAGTCAAGAGCCAAGAGCTTCTCCAGGTCTCCCAAGTGGTTGTAGGAACTGAGGACTTGGACCATCCTCTGCTCATTTCCCAGGTGCATTATCAAAGATGGATCAGAAGTGGAGCATCTGGGACTCAAACCCATGTCCATATGATGCTGCCAAGACAGGTGGTGGCTTTATCCTCAACACTAAAGTGGAAGCCCCATGCACACAAAGTCTTAATCAGTGACTCTTCCTGGTTTTAAACTGAAAGTTTTCAGGCAGAAAAATCACTAATTTCTCTGGTTTCATTTGAGGTACAGAAATACTAGCATGTTGCTTTTATTACTGCTGTAGAATGGTGATGCACCTGCAAGATAAAGCTATGCAGAAACTGGCTGTGTAAACCTTCTATTTATGCAGAAGATCACTACAGCTAAACCCAGAACTTGGGAGTTTTTTCTTAAAGAAACACCTACAGCAGCTGCTGTTGTGGTGTAACAGGTAAAGTTGCCAACTGACTCCAGCATCCTATATGAGTACTGATTTTAGTCTTGGCTGCTGCACTTCCAATCCAACACTTTGCTAATGGCCTTTCAAAAGCAGTGGAAGATGTCCCAAGTACTTGTGCCCTGGCTGCCCAGGCAGGAGACCATGAAGAAGCTCCTGACTCCTGGATTTGGCATGATTAAGCCCTGGCTGATGCCACCATCTGGGGAAGTGAAACAGCAGGTGGAAGATCTCTCCCCCTCTCTCTCCCTGTTAATTAATAAGTAAGCAAATAAAGAAATTAAAGAAATGCCTACAACCTCCTCTCTTTTCATCCTTAAAATACCCTCACATGACCCCATAAATTTCATGAAGCACTCCAGGCTCTCAATGTTATCTGGATAATTTCTCTTCAAATGCAAAAAGAATTGGTTGACTTTTCCAAACACTTTGTATTGAAGAGACTACTTATTTTTCTTCATCTGTTCTAGACACCTTAAAAGTCAATTGACTGGAGTTCGGGACATCAGCGGCAGACTCAACACACCAGCGCTGGAACGCGAGGTGAGCCGAACCTCAATAACCCGAGACACCGGCAGGCAAGCGGAGAGAGGAGACTAGAGGGAACGACCCCCGGGGCGGGGGGGACTTCACCAAGCTAACTGGAAGAGAGAGAGGGGGAAAAAAAAAGGTGACTGGTATGGACACGGGTTTCTCTCTCTCCGCTCACCTCTCAAGGGCAAGCAAGACAAAGAGCAGGCGCCATCTTGGACATACGTCATAAGCAGAGCGACCTCAGGTCTGCACCGGCCCTGAGCCTAGCAGAAAAACCTGACTCTGGGTGGGGCGAATTAACAGGAGATTAGGACTTAGTAAATTTATGGTGCTACTGAACTGAGACTGTGAAAAAAGAGACGGTGGGGGAGAGAACTCACGGAATTCACGTGAGCACTCTCCAGAGACGCTACAATTCCGTAACTTTGGCAACCTAGTGGGAGACTGAAGGAGAATTTGAGCCCACTCTAAGGGCCGAACAGATTCCCTGTGTGGTCCTTGGGAAAGAGCTTCTGATCTCTGGCTCCTGTGGGTATATCATTCGCCTGCTAACTACCTCCAACTTTGTTCAGCTGTGCAGAATAACTTCCCTTTTGAATCAAAAAAAAAAAAGAGAGAGAGAGAGAGAGAGAGAGAGGTTTACCACGCCTAACCTGGGAGTGTCACCTTAGGCACACCAAACAGAGCTCTCAGGCCACACCCATCTCAAGCCCTAAGGCTCCCTCAAAAACAGATAGTCCACTTAATCTAGAGTCGTAGTATAACAAGAAAAAGCACCACAGTGAAGAAACCAAATATCTCCAATATGACAAATAACAAACGCAAAAACCAAGGTAATAAAAACAAGGAAGTCACCATGAAGCCCTCAAATGAAAAAGACACCCCAATTCAAGATTATGAGGATGATGACATAGAAGAAATGCAAGAAGCAGATCTCAAAAAATTGATAAGAACATTAAGAAGTTCTCAAAAACAAATTCTTGAACTACAGAAATCCTTAATGGACAAGATAGAAAATCTCTCTCGTGAAAATGAAATATTAAGGAGGAATCAAAATGAAACGAAACAACTAGTACAACAGGAAACTGGGATAGTGACTGAAGTGAAGAATTCAATAGATCAAATGAAAAACACAATAGAGAGCCTTACAAACAGAATGGGAGAAGCAGAAGAGAGAATATCGGACTTAGAAGACAGAGAACAGGAAAGGATACAGTCAGACCAAAGAAAAGAAGAGGAAATTAGGAATCTAAAACATATTGTCGGGAATCTTCAGGATACTATTAAAAAACCCAACATTCGGGTTCTAGGAGTTCCTGAAGGCATGGAGAAGGAGAAAGGATTAGAAGGCCTTTTTAGTGAGATATTAGCAGAAAATTTCCCAGGTTTGGAGAAGGACAGAGAAATCCTAGTACAGGAAGCTCACAGAACCCCTAATAAACACGACCAAAAGAGACCCTCACCACGGCACGTTGTAATTAAACTCTCCACAGTGAAACATAAAGAAAAGATCCTAAAATGTGCAAGAGAGAAACGTCAGATTACTCTCAGAGGATCTCCAATCAGACTCACAGCTGACTTCTCATCAGAAACTCTACAAGCTAGGAGGGAATGGCAAGATATAGCCCAGGTACTAAGAGAGAACAACTGCCAGCCCAGAATATTATATCCTGCCAAGCTCTCATTTGTGAATGAAGGTGAAATAAAGACTTTTCATAACAAACAGAAATTGAAAGAATTTGTTGCCACTCGTCCAGCCCTGCAAAAGATGCTTAAAGATGTGTTACACACAGAAACAAAGAAACACGGTCATCAATATGAAAGAAGGTAAAGGAAGGAAACCAAGGAAGGAAAGCTCACAGCTAAAGATCACAGGGAATTCAAAGCATATATTAGAACTTATCTTTGGCAAATGGCAGGGCAAAGTTACCACTTATCATTAGTCACATTGAACGTGAATGGCCTGAACTGTCCAGTTAAAAGACACCGTTTGGCTGATTGGGTTAAAAAACAAAACCCATCTATTTGCTGCTTACAAGAAACACATCTTTCCAACAAAGATCCATACAGACTGAAAGTGAAAGGCTGGAAAAAGATATACCATGCCAACAGAAATGAAAAAAGAGCAGGCGTAGCCATCTTAATATCAGACACCATAAACTTTACCACAAAAACCATTAAGAGAGACAAAGAGGGACACTACATAATGATTAAGGGATCAATTCAACAGGAAGATATAACAATTATCAATGTATATGCACCTAACTACAGGGCACCGGTTTATCTAAAAGATTTGTTAACGGACTTAAAGGGAGACTTAGACCCCAATACAATAGTACTGGGGGACTTCAATACTCCACTCTCAGAAATAGACAGATCAATAGGACAGAAGATCAACAAGGATACAGTAGATTTAAACGACACTATAGCCCAAATGGATCTAACAGATATATACAGAACTTTCAATCCTACAGCTAAAGATTATACATTCTTCTCAGCAGTACATGGAACCTTCTCTAGGATTGACCACATACTAGGCCATAAAGCAAGTCTCAGCAAATTCAAAAGAATTAGAATCATACCATGCAGCTTCTCAGACCATAAAGGAATGAAGTTGGAAATGAACAACTCAGGAATCCCTAGAGCATACGCAAACACATGGAGATTGAACAACATGCTCCTGAATGAACAATGGGTCATAGAAGAAATCAAAAGAGAAATCAAAAACTTTCTGGAAGTAAATGAGGATAACAGCACAACATACCAAAACTTATGGGACGCAGCAAAAGCAGTGTTAAGAGGAAAGTTTATATCAATAGGTGCCTACATCAAGAAATTGGAAAGGCACCAAATAGATGAGCTTTCTATTCACCTCAAGGATCTAGAAAACCTACAGCAAACCAGACCCAAATCTAGTAGGAGAAGAGAAATAATTAAAATCAGAGAAGAAATCAACAGGATTGAATCAAGAAAAACATTACAAAAAATCAGCCAAACGAGGAGCTGGTTTTTTGAAAAAATAAACAAAATTGACACCCCATTGGCCCAACTAACTAAAAAAAGAAGAGAAAAGACCCAAATCAATAAAATCAGAGATGAAAAAGGAAATGTAACAACAGACACCACAGAAATAAAAAGAATCATCAGAAATTACTACAAGGACTTGTATGCCAGCAAACAGGGAAACCTATCAGAAATGGATAGATTCCTGGACACATGCAACCTACCTAAATTGAACCAGGAAGACATCGAAAACCTAAACAGACCCATAACTGAGACAGAAATTGAAACAGTAATAAAGGCCCTCCCAACAAAGAAAAGCCCAGGACCAGATGGATTCACTGCTGAATTCTACCAGACATTTAAAGAAGAACTAACTCCAATTCTTCTCAAACTATTCAGAACAATTGAAGAAGAGGGAATCCTCCCAAATTCTTTCTATGAAGCCAGCATCACCTTAATTCCTAAGCCGGGAAAAGATGCAGCACTGAAAGAGAATTACAGACCAATATCCCTGATGAACATAGATGCAAAAATCCTCAATAAAATTCTGGCCAATAGAATGCAACAACACATCAGAAAGATCATCCACCCAGACCAAGTGGGATTTATCCCTGGTATGCAGGGATGGTTTAATGTGCGCAAGACAATCAATGTGATACACCACATTAACAGACTGCAGAAGAAAAACCATATGATTCTCTCAATAGATGCCGAGAAAGCATTTGATAAAATACAACACCCTTTCATGATGAAAACTCTAAGCAAACTGGGTTTGGAAGGAACATTCCTCAATACAATCAAAGCAATCTATGAAAAACCCACAGCCAACATCCTATTGAATGGGGAAAAGTTGGAAGCATTTCCACTGAGATCTGGGACCAGACAGGGATGTCCACTCTCACCACTGCTATTCAATATAGTTCTGGAGGTTCTAGCCAGAGCTATTAGGCAAGAAAAAGAAATTAAAGGGATACAAATTGGGAAGGAAGAACTCAAACTATCCCTCTTTGCAGATGCCATGATTCTTTATTTAGGGGACCCAAAGAACTCTACCAAGAGACTATTGGAACTCATAGAAGAGTTTGGCAAAGTAGCAGGGTATAAAATCAATGCACAAAAATCAACAGCCTTTGTATACACAGACAATGCCATGGCTGAGGAAGAAATTCTAAGATCAATCCCATTCACAATAGCTACAAAAACAATCAAATACCTTGGAATAAACTTAACCAAGGACGTTAAAGATCTCTACGATGAAAATTACAAAACCTTAAAGAAAGAAATAGAAGAGGATACCAAGAAATGGAAAAATCTTCCATGCTCATGGATTGGAAGAATCAATATCATCAAAATGTCCATTCTCCCAAAAGCAATTTATAGATTCAATGCAATACCAATCAAGATACCGAAGACCTTCTTCTCAGATCTGGAAAAATTGGTGCTGAAATTTATATGGAGGCACAAGAGACCTCGAATAGCTAAAGCAATCTTGTACAACAAAAACAAAGCCGGAGGCATCACAATACCAGATTTCAGGACATACTACAGGGCAGTTGTAATCAAAACAGCATGGTACTGGTACAGAAACAGAAGGATAGACCAATGGAACAGAATTGAAATACCAGAAATCAACCCAAACATCTACAGCCAACTTATATTTGATCAAGGATCTAAAACTAATTCCTGGAGCAAGGACAGTCTATTCAATAAATGGTGCTGGGAAAATTGGATTTCCACGTGCAGAATCATGAAGCAAGACCCCTACCTTACACCTTACACAAAAATCCACTCAACATGGATTAAAGACCTAAATCTACGACCTGACACCATCAAGTTACTAGAGAACATTGGAGAAACCCTTCAAGATATTGGCACAGGCAAAGAGTTTCTGGAAAAGACCCGGGAGGCACAGGCAGTCAAAGCCAAAATTAACTATTGGGATTGCATCAAATTGAGAAGTTTCTGTACTGCAAAAGAAAGAGTCAGGAGAGTGAAGAGACAACCGACAGAATGGGAAAAAATATTTGCAAACTATGCAACAGATAAAGGGTTAATAACCAGAATTTACAAAGAGATCAAGAAACTCCACAAAAACAAAACCAACAACCCAATTAAGAGATGGGCCAAGGACCTCAATAGACATTTTTCAAAAGAGGAAATCCAAATGGCCAACAGGCACATGAAAAAATGTTCAAGGTCATTAGCAATCAGAGAAATGCAAATCAAAACCACAATGAGGTTCCACCTCACCCCGGTTAGAATGGCTCACATTCAGAAATCTACCAACAACAGATGCTGGCGAGGATGTGGGGAAAAAGGGACACTAACCCACTGTTGGTGGGAATGCAAACTGGTCAAGCCACTATGGAAATCAGTCTGGAGATTCCTCAGAAACCTGAAGATAACCCTACCGTTCGACCCAGCCATCCCACTCCTTGGAATTTACCCAAAGGAATTTAAATTGGCAAACAAAAAAGCGGTCTGCAGCCTAATGTTTATTGCAGCTCAATTCACAATAGCTAAGACCTGGAACCAACCTAAATGCCCATCAACGGTAGACTGGATAAAGAAATTATGGGATATGTACTCTTTAGAATACTATACTGCAGTAAGAAACAACGAAATCCAGTCATTTGCAACAAAATGGAGGAATCTGGAACACATCATGCTGAGTGAAATAAGCCAGTCCCAAAGGGACAAATACCATATGTTCTCCCTGATCGGTGACAACTGACTGAACACCAAAAAGGAAACTTGTTGAAGTGAAAGGGACACTATGGGAAATGGTGACTTGATCAGCATAGCCCTGACTGTTAATGAACAACTTAATACATTATCCCTCTTAGTAGTTTTTTTGTCTGTTCTACTTAATATGACTGATTTAATTCTGTAATTAATACACAGTTATTCTTAAGTGTTGAAATTTAACTGAAATGTGATCCCTGTTAAACATAAGAGTAGGAAGAAGAGAGGGAAGAGATATATAATTTGGGACATGCTCAAGCTGACTTGCCCCAAATGGTAGAGTTAGAAACATACCAGGGGACTCCAATTTAATCCCATCAAGGTGGCATGTACCAATGCCAACTCACTAGTCCAAGTGATCAATTTCAGTTCGCAATTGATCATAATGAAAGGACTAAGAGTCAAAGGGAGCACATAAGCAAGTCTAGTACCTGCTAACACTAACCGATAGAATAAATAAAGGGGAGAGTGATCCAACATGGGAAGTGAGATACTCAGCAGACTCATAGAATGGCAGATGCCCTAAATAGCACTCTGGCCTCAGAATCAGCCCTAAAGGCATTCAGATCTGGCTGAAAAGCCCATGAGAGTATTTCAGGCATGGAAAGCCAAGACACTCTGGCAAAAGATCTCTGTGAGTGAGATCTCAGTGAAAAGAACAGGTCTTCAAAGAAGGAGGTACCTTTCTCTGAAGAGAGGAGAGAACCTCCACTTTGACTATGACCTTGTCTAAACAAGATAAGAGTCGGAGAACTCAAGGGGCTTCCATAGCCTTGGAAACTCATGACTGGAGCATAGGGAGATTACTGATGCCATAGACAGGAGTGTCAATTGGTAAAGTCAACAACAGGAGTCACTGTGCACTTACTCCTCATGTAGGATCTCTGTCATTAATGTGCTGTGCATTGAGATTTAATGCTATAACGAGTACTCAAATAATATATTTCACTTTGTGTTTCTATGGGGGTGCAAACTGTTGAAATCTTTACTTAATGCATACTAAACTGATCCTCTGTAAAAAAAAAAAAAAAAAAAAAAAAAAGAATAGAAACTATCAACTCCCAACTTGACTCTCACTGGGATTAAACATGACAATAGGTCTGATCTGATTTCATCATCATTAAAAAAAATCATCTATTATTTTTCACTTTATGTTTCTGTGTGGGAGCAAACTGTTGAAATCCTTACTTAATGTATACTAAGCTGATCTTCTGTATATTAAGATAATCGAAAATGAATCTTGATGTGAATGGAAGGGGAGAGGGAGTGGGAAAGGGGAGGGTTGTGGGTGGGAGGGACGGTATGGGGGGGAAGCCATAGTAATCCATTATTCGTACTTTGGAAACGTATATTCATTAAATAAAAGTTAAAAAAAAATAAATAAAAAAAAATAAAATTCTTCCTCCTACCAAAAAAAAAAAAAAAAAAAAGTCAATTGACTGGCCAGCTCCACAGCTCAATAGACTAATGCTCTGCCTGCGGCACCAGCACACCAGGTTCTAGTCCCAGTCGGGGCGCTGGATTCTGTGCCGGTTGCTCCTCTTCCAGTCCAGCTCTCTGCTGTGTCCCGGGAAGGCAGTGGAGAATGGCCCAAGTGCTTGGGCCCTGCATCCACATGGGAGACCAGGAGAAGCACCTGGCTTTGGATCAATGCGGTGCACTGGCCACAGCAGCCATTCGAGTGTGAACCAATAGAAGGAAGACCTTTCTCTCTGTCCACTCTGCCTGTCCAAAAAAAAAAAAAAGTCAATTGACTATAGGTTAATGACTTGTTCTCTATTCTGCCCCATTGCTTAATGTATCTGCTTTAGTGCCAGTGATATGCTATTTTGATTACTATAGCTTTGTAAAATATATTAAGTAGTGTGACCATTCCAGCTTTCTTCTTTTACTTTAATATTGACTTGACTATTCATTATCCTTCACAGTTCTGTACAATTCTGGGGACTTTAAAATATTTTGTTAAAGAGGGGCTGGTTGGCACTGTGGTTTAGTGGGTAAAACCACCACCTGCAGTACCAGCATCCCATAAGCGTGCCAGTTCAAGTACCGACTACTCCACTTATGATTCAGCTCTCTGCTATGGTCTAGGATAGCAATGGAAGATGGCCCAAGTCCTTGGAGACCTTGAAGAAATCCTGTTTCTTGGTTTTGGATCAGCACCCTGCCACAGCCTTTGTGGCCATCTGTGGAGTGAACCAGTGGATGGAACACTTGATTCTCTGTCTCTGTCTCTGCAATTCTTTCAAATAAATAAATCTTTTAAAAAGTTTTGTTAAAGAATAGCATTGAAGCTTTGCAATTGCACTGAGTCTGTATATTGATTTGGATAGTAAGAATATCCTAATACTATTCTAACTTATGAACTTGAGTAATGTTTCAATTATTTCTGTTGTATTCAATTTCTTTACCAACATTATAAAATATTCAGCATTCAGGTAATTATCTTCCTAGATTAAATTCACTCCTATATATTTATTTTTTCTGCTAGAATTTGTTTTTCAAAAAATTGGTTCTTAGGTTATATAAATTCTCTTAATTTTGTATTCTATAACAGCTGCAAAGAAAAAAGCATCTGGCAAAACAAACCCAGATTCATTATTTAAAAATTTCAAGAGAGAGGGCCAGGGGCTGATGCTGTGGTGCAGCAGATTAACGCCGTGGCCTAAAGCGCCAGCATCCCATATGTGTGCCAGTTCTAGAACCAGCTGCTCCTCTTCCAATCCAGCTCTCTGTTGATGGCCTGGGAAAGCAGTAGAAGATGGCCCAAGTCCTTGGGCCCCTGCACCCAAGTGAAGACCTGGAAGAAGCTCCTGGCTCCTGGCTTTGGATCAGCGAAGCTCCAACTATTGCGGCCATCTGGGGAGTGAACCATTGGATGGAAGACCTCTCTCTCTCTCTCTCTCTCTCACCATCTGCAGAGTGAACCACTGGATGGAAGACCTCTTTCTCTCTTTCTCTCTCTCTCTCTCTCCCTCTTTCTCTCTCTCTCTCTCTGCCTCTCTTCTCTCTGTGTAACTCTATTAAATAAATAAATCTTTAAAAAAGAGAGAGAGACAGGGCCAGTGTTGCAGTACAGATGGTTAGGCCACTGTCTACAGCATCAGCATCCCACATGGTCACTGATTCAAGTCCCAGCTGCTTCACTTCTGATCCAGGTCTCTGCTACTGTGCCAGGGAAAGCAGCAGTGGATGGCCTAACTGCTTGCACCTATGTTGGAGACTTGGATGAAGCTCCTGGCTCCTGGCTTTGACCTGGCCCAGCCCTGCCATCAGTTGGGCATTCATTTGGGGAGTTGAACTAGTGAATGGAAGATCTCTGCCTCTGCTCTCTCTTTGTAACTCTGACTTTCAAATACTAAATAAATCTTTTAAAAAAAGAAATGCATCTCAATAAAATAAAGGCCATAAATGACAAGCTCACAGCTAACACCACAGTCAACAGTGAAAATTTGAAAACTTTTCCTCTTAGGCAGACATCGTGGAATACTGGGTAAAGTCACCATCTAATGCCAACCTCTCATATGGCATTGTTTGTGTCCCAGATACTCCACTTCTGATGAAGCTCCCTTTTAATGACCAGGAAATGTCAAAAGAAGATTCTCCAAATGCTTGGGCCCTTGTAACCCATGTGAGCCCCAAAAGAAGCCCCTGTCTTTCGGCTGGCCCAAGGCTGGCCATTGCAGCCATCAGGAATGAACCAGAGCATGGAAGATTTCTCTCTGTCTCTCCTGACTCCTTGAAAATATAAACATTTCCAGGGCCAGCGCTTGGTGCAGTGGATTAAGCCCTGGCCTGAAGTGTCAGCATCCCATATGGGTGCTGGTTCTAGTCCAGCTGTTTCTCTTCTGATCCAGCTCTCTGCTGTAGCCTGAGAAAGCAGTAGAAGATGGCCCAAGTCTTTGGGCCCCTGCACCCATGTGGGAGACCTGGAGGAAGCTCCTGGCTCCTGGCCTCTGATGGCATAGCTCTAGCTGTTACAGCCATCTGGGGAGTGAACCAGCAGATGGAAGACCCCTCTATCTCTCTCTGCCTTTCCTCTTTCTGTGTAACTCTAACTTTGAAATAAATAAATAAATCTTAAAAAAAGAAAAGAAAAACATTTCCTATAACAACAAAGAATACAAGGATGTCTACTCTCATCACCTCAATTGTGTATAGGACTGAAACATCTAGTGGGAGCAATTAAAAAGAAATAAAACTGGACCTTAGCTATTTAGAAAACCCTAATGATTCCATGAGAGGCTATTCATTATCCTGAATTATGCAGCATGTCAAGCCATTGTTTGTGTTGCCAGCATTCCCTATCAGAGCCCCAGCTCTAATCCCAGCTACTTTGCTTCTGATCCAGTTTCTTGCTAATATGCCTGGGAAAGCAGCAGAGGATGGTCCAAGCCTTATGTGCCTGTTACCCAATGTAAGAGACAATGATGGCTGCTGGCTTCAGCCTGCCAAAGATCTGCCTGTTGTAGCCATTCAAGAAATAAACTGTCATTCTTACTCTCTCTCCCCATCTGTCTCTGCCTATCTCAGGGTCTCCTGCTTTTAAGACAAATAGGGACCAGCACTGTGGCAGAGGAGGTTAAGTGGCCTCCTGTAATAACAGCATCTCATATGGATACCAGTGTGGGTTCCATCTGCTCAACTTCCATTCCAGTTCTCAGGTAATACACCTGGGTCCAAGGTCCAAGTGCCTGGGCCCCTGCAACCACATGGGAGACCTGGAAAGAAGCTCCTGGCTCCTGGCTTTGGCCTGTCCCAGCCCTGGTTATTGCAGAAGTGAACCAGCAGATGGAAAAACTGATCCTCTCTCTCTTTCTCTCTCTGTAACTGCCTTTCAAGTAAATAAATATTATAGCAAGCAAACATAGCAAATAAATATTTTTCAAGATTTCTTTCATTTATTTGAAAGGCAGAGTTACAGGGAGATAGAGAGATTTTTGATCTTGGTTCACTGCCCACGTCTACAGTGGCATGGCTGGGGAGCCAGAAGCATAGGTTGCAGAGGCCCAAGCACCTGAACCATCTTTCCCTGATTTTCCAGTGCATTAGCAAGAAGCTGGATAGGAAGTAGAAGAGCCAGGACTCTAATCAGTGCACACGTGGTATAGCGGAATGGCAGGTGGTTGCTGGACTAAAATAGATATATCTTTAAAAAGGAAATTTAAAAAAAACTATTAAATCCAAAAATGCATTCCATAAAGTTGCAGGATACAGAATCAACCAGGTTGTAGTAATTGTGCTACATCAAAAATGTTTGAAGCAATGCAGATTTATCTTGGAGAAGGACAGACTAAAAGATTAATGCCAACTGGTGCCGCAGCTCAATAGGCTAATCCTCCACCTGCAGCACTGGTACACCAGGTTCTAGTCCTGGTCAGGGTGCCGGGTTCTGTTCCAGTTGCCCCTCTTCCAGTCCAGCTCTCTGCTGTGGCCTGGGAGTGCAGTGGAGGATGGCTCAAGTGCTTGAGCCCTGCACCCCATGGGAGACCAGGAGAAGCACCTGGCTCCTGCCATTGGATCAGCGTGGTGCACCGGCCACAGTGCACCAGCTGCAGTGGCCATTGGAGGGTGAACCAATGGCAAAAGGAAGACCTTTCTCTCTGTCTCTCTCTCTCAATGTTCACTTTGCCTATAAAAAAAATTAATGCCTTGCTAGTGAATAAATGCAGAATCTGATGTTACAGAGTAAAACATACAAGCATTATGAACGTGTATTGTTTCCTAGGCTGCCATAAAATCATGACAAAATAGGTGACTTAAAACAACTAAAATGGGATAGGCATATAAAAATGTGGAATAAATATATATTTTTTTCTGTTCTTGAGGCCGGAAGTCTGATATCAGGGTGTTGGCAGCACCATGTTTTTTCTAATGGCTCTGGAGAAGAATGCCTCCTTGCCTTTACCTAGCTTTTGATGATTGCCTGCAATCATTGATATTCAGTGGTAGAAGCATATCTCTCTAGTTTCTGCCCCTGTTGTCATGACATCTCCTTTCTGCGTGTCCTCATATGGCTTTCTTTTTTTTAATATTTTATTTTTTTGACAGGTAGAGTTACAGACAGTGAGAAGCAGAGACAGAGATAAAGATCTTCCATCTGCTGGTTGACTCCCCAAATGTTGGCAACAGCAGGAGCTGGGATGATCCAAAGCCACAAGTCAGGAGCTTCCTCCAAGTCTCCCACATGGGTGCAGGGGCCCAAGGACTTGGGCCATCTTCTACTGCTTTCCCAGGCCATCAGCAGAGAGCTGGATTGGAAGAGGAGCAGCCGGAACTAGAACTGGTGCCCATATGGGATGCCGGTGCCACAGGTGGAGATTAAACTTCTGTGCCACAGCACTGGCCCCTGTATGATCTGCTTATAAAAACAATACATATTGGGGGCCAGCACTGTGGTGTAGCAGGTAGGGCTTCCACCTGCAGTGCCAGTAATCCCTTATGAGCACCACTTTGAGTGCCGGCTGCTCCACTTTTGATCCAGCTCTCTGCTGTGGCCTGAGAAATCAGTAGAAAATGACCCAAGCCCTTGGGCCCCTGCCCCCACATGGGGGACCTGGAAGAAGCTCTTGGCTCCTGGCTTTGGATTGGCACAGCTCCGGCCTTTGCAGCCAATTGGCGAGTGAACCAGTGGATGGAAGATCTCTCTCTCTGCCTCTCCTTCTCTCTCTGTGTGTAACTCTGACTTTCAAATAAATAAATAAATCTTCAAAAGTAAAAAAAGTAGAAAATGAGATTTTGACAAAACATAAAATGTCTTTTCCTCATTTAATAATCAGAAATGTAAAATATTCTCTTGTAGTCTGTTTATTTTAACAAGCTGCTCAACCAGATAACTTGGAAATCAAACCTGATGATAAAGTACTAAAATTTAATTAGAAATTAGAATAATGTTGTTTCCAAAGGCTTGGACTCTGTCCCAAGTGTGGGGAGCGGGTCCCTGTGGGGAGCAGGGCCCATCTCCTGCAACATGGTGAAATAAGTACTGAGACTACCAAGACTAGACTAGACTACTGAGACTATTGAGACTAACTCTATGCGCCTGATCTCCCACCATATGGCGCTCTGAGGAAGTAAACAAATCTTACACAGCTGCTTCATCAATTAGCTGATTCCTGATCCAACCTCTGATTGGAGGAGAACAGCATGCTCAGCGCGTGGGCAGCAGAGCACGGATTGGTGGAAGAGGACTATAAAGGCAAGATAGAAGCGGCATGGAGGGATTCGCTTATGCGCCACAGACATCTCACAAAATGCACTGAAAGAATAACAAGAATGCGGACACACACCAACTGGAATGCGGTTAGAATGTGGTTAGCACCGGAGCAAACTTGAGCACACAACTCAGAGTCATTCGCTTAAACAACAGCGTCCAGTCTGGTGTAGCTCCCCCCCGTGAGCCCGCGGGGGAGTGACAAGTGGTTCCATGACTCAGATACAGATGGGGGAAAAAGCCGCAGGGAGAGAGATAAAAAGCGGCAGGGACAAAAAGCCGCGGGGAGCGTGGGACAAAAAGCCGCGGGCGAAAAATAGAGAGAAATAAGAAAGCTGGAGAAAGGAAAATAAGAAAAAGCCGCAGGAAGAAAACCGCAGGGAGAGAAAGAAAGCTGAGGGAAAAAAAGCTGTGGGGGGATAAGCGACTCGGGAAATAGAAAAAAAAAATAAGAAAGTCTCCCCACAACATGGCGATGAGAGGGCTTGGATTCGGACTGCCTAGGGTGATAAGCACCTGTGGGCAACTCTAGCAGAGCAGAGTATGTGCCAAGGGGCACCGAAGACAGGCGTGTATGAACACCACAAAGAATAAAAAGAAGGGGGAGCTGTGGGGAGCAGGGCCCTGTGGGGAGCAGGGCCCATCTCCCCACAGCAAGTGCCAATTAAAATAATGAGGACATGGTTTTGGGGAGAATAAAACAGAGCAGTTAATCCTTTGCAAACAAGGACACAGAAATCTATCAAATCTCAATGATGGTTACCAAATAATCAGGCCCTTGCTGCTTGCTGCTCAGATGGTCAATTCATCAGAGTGTTGGTAAAAGGGAAGGGTTAATTTAAAAAATCCAGTACTCTTGGGGGAAAGAGATCCCCCAATCCAAAGTGAGCTCTTTCCCAACAAGCCAACAGGACAGTTGCAGAGTGAGGTTGGAAATAGAACAATGAGTCTATTTGATTAACAATTATGCAGATTTTCATGCTTTGTTCTGATGAGGGTCCTACCTTGGCAGAGGAGTGTAGCATGGATCCCTCAGCTGGCAGTTCTTGATGCGGAGCTCAACATCAGTTGGGAGAGCTCAACATCAGTTGGGAGGAGACTTTCTGTAGCTGGGTCAAAAGTCTGCCATTCCAAATCATCCCCTTTCAGTGGACTCCTAAAATTCTTATGAAAACAATATTCACAAGACTAGGGTTAGAGTAGATGCCTTCATGAAGGTAAAATGTGGGAAGGGAAGGTGCCTTTATTATGGCTAATAATTCCTCACTGTCAAGTTTTCTGATCCATATGTATGGAATAGGGGAATTGACTCCACTCTGGCTACTTTCTGCTGAATGAAAGTAATGTAGGGGAATTTTTGGAATGGAAAACTGACATTGTTTTGACCCTTGCTTTCTCCCTTTGAAGAGAGATAAAGGCAAGAACATTTGTTTAGCTTCTGGCTCATAGGTTCATTTGTAAAGTTTCTGTAACATAGTGACTTTAAACCCTAAGTAAATTCCCAATAACATTATTAGAATGTTAGTACTCATTTAAAATTCCTCCTAAAATAGACCTGGTTCCAGATGGTATCCAGGAAATGAATTTGAAAGCCAGTCTCTACCTCCTTGGGAAAGGGGAGCCACACAGGTAGTTTCCACATGTTTTACCTTGCAGGTGCCTTATCATTTCACAGTAATAATAAAAGCAACAACATATTAACATTACTCTACCTAAACAGCAAATCATAAAACTGTTGGCAGCTTTCACTAAGAATTTTTAACCTCAAGTAAGTAAAGCCATTGACTAGGGCTCAGTTTGTAGGTCAGACATAGTATTAAACTGGATGGGCATGTTAGCTAGGAAAATGATCCCAGAGCTATTGGGATTTTATACACAATATCTTGTTTTGATGGAGGCACAAATTTCTTCTTTGGATGGCCATGAGGGTGTTTCAAGCCATTTGGCTTTGGGGGATTGCCTTCCTCAGTAGGGAAATTTAAGCTCAGTTATCTCTCCTTCACCATCCAATAGACACCTGCATAATAAGAAAAAGCATAGTTTCCTACCGCTTTCTCTCTCTATAACCCTGCTGTTTAAATAAAGAAAATCAATCTTTAAAAAAAATGAGTTCCAGATCCGAATTTCTAAAGGGGATGTCAATCACATACAGGCTTGCTGGACTACAGTGTTCCAGGCATCCATGCACATGTTCCTCAGAAGGCTTTAGAAGAAAGGTGGCTGACACCCGTCATTTTTAGATTAATGAGCAGGTCGTGTGACTGTGAGCTGGGAACCTCCCTGTTGTTTATGAGGTTGCAATAGTGAGATGGGCTGTCCAAGAGTGAACTGCTCTGCCTCTCCATAGTACATAATCAGTGGCTGTTATTCTTACATGCATTAGGCAGTCTTGGCTAGCAATGTCCAGATTTTTAAATATTTAAATTTTTAAATTTGAGTCAGTATTCTGAGTCCTATTTCTTGCTTCTTGATTACCAGGAATTCCAAGATCTAGCTCAGATCTGAAAACCCCAGTATGGGTGCTGTATATAGATTCTAGCATAATGTGAGAGTGTAAGATGAAAGAACTCCAAACATTGTATTTAGTTAGTATACCTTAGAAATAGTGGCAGTCTGTAGAGGTTGCAAATCTACCTACCAGGGTGGTGAGACATTTAAGGGATTTTAATAATTCCCCAAAATTTATTAAAAGGAAAAACAGCAACATGATAAAGGCTGGCTTCCCATGAGTCCTAACCTTATTCATCTTCCTGCACTATACACCCTCACCCATCCATGATCCGTACCCACCCTGCATAGCTTGTCTGGGCCGCAGCTGAGAGAAATTTGATGGGGAGCTGATGACAAATATCCTAAGCAGCATATTGACAAAGGAATCAGCCCATAAGACCTTTGGATCTAGCTGAAAAGCCCATGACATCATTTCAGGCAAGAAAAGCTAAGACACCGTGGCAAAAAAAAAAAAAAAAAAAAAAAAAATCTACATGAAGAATCTCTGTGAGTTAGACCTCAGTGGAAAGAAGGGGCCATCAAAGGAGGTACCTTTCTCTGAAGGGAGAAGAGAACTTTGCTTATGGCCCTGTCTGAATACCGACAGAGTTTGTGGACTCAAAAAGCTTCCATAGCCTTGGCAGCACATGAGAAGAGCCTCAGGTGATCACTGACTTCATAATTAAGAGTGTCAATTGTTAAATCAACAACAGGAGTCACTGTGCACTTGCTTCCCATGTAGGACCTCTGTCCTTAATGAGTTGTACTATGAGAATTAATGGTAAAACTTGTCATCTTCGGGCCAGCGCCGAGGCTCAATAGGCTAATCCTCCACCTTGCGGCGCCGGCTCACCGGGTTCTAGTCCCGGTCGGGGCGCCGGATTCTGTCCTGGTTGCCCCTCTTCCAGGCCATCTCTCTGCTATGGCCAGGGAGTGCAGTGGAGGATGGCCCAGGTGCTTGGGCCCTGCACCCCATGGGAGACCAGGAAAAGCACCTGGATCCTGGCTCCTGCCATTGGATCAGCGCAGTGCGCTGGCTGCAGCGGCGGCCATTGGAGGGTGAACCAACGGCAAAGGAAGACCTTTCTCTCTCTGTCTCTCTCTCTCACTGTCCACTCTGCCTGTCCAAAAAAAAAAAAAAAAAAACTTGTCATCTTCAAAAGTACTTTATACATTGTGTGTCTGTGTACGAGCAAACTGTTGAAATCTTTACTTAGTGTAGAGTTGGTCTTTGGTATATAAAGATAATTAAAAATGAATCTTTATGAAGAATGGGATAGGAAAGGGAGTAGAAGGTGGGACAGGGAGAAGTGGGGGTGGGAGGGTGGGTATGGGGGGAAGAACTGCTGTATTCCTAAAACTGTATCCATGAAATTTGTATTCATTAAGTAACTGCTTTATAAAAGGAAAGGAAAGGAAAGGAAAGGAAAGGAGAGGAGAGGAGAGGAGAGGAGAGGAGAGGAGAGGAGAGGAGAGGAGAGGAGAGGAGAGGAGAGGAGGAGGGGAAGGGGAGGGGAAGGGGAGGGGAAGGGGAGGGGAAGGGAGGGGAGGGAAGGAAAAAAAAGAGCCAAGAATGGGACAAATATCCCTAAAGCTCCTGCATTTTCTAAATTGACAAGGACTCCTAACTGTCTCCTTGGGCATCAACAGCCACAGACACAGTTGCTGGATAGTTTAAGGGATTTAAATGTTTACTCCATCGCATTTACCAGATCTCTCACAAAACCTCCACTATAGGAAACCCACTTAACAGGGGCTGATGCTGTGGCATATTGGGTAAAGCAGCCACCCACAGTGCCAGCATCACATTTGGGGGCCAGTTAGGGCCACCCCCTGCTTCTTCAGTTGTGATCCAGCTCTCTGCTGTGGCCTGGGAGAACAGTGGAGGATGGCTCAGGTGCTTGGGCATGCATCCAGGGTGGAGGGGGTCTGGGAGGAATCTCCTGACTCCTAGATTCAGATCAGCCCAGCTCTGGCCATTGCAGCTACCTGGGAAGTGAACCAGTGGATGGAGGACCTCTCTCTCTCTCTCTCTCTCTCTCTCTCTCTCTGCCTCTGCTTCTCTGTAACTCTGCCTTTCAAATAAAATAAACATTTTAAAAAATCCACTTAACAGCCAACTTCTCTTAAATTTAACACACATACAGGACATGCAGTATTACAATAGAACACCACTTTCTTCTTAGTAATAGGATTGTAACTATAAGCTGCTCAATCAGCCACAATGCAACTCAAGGTACTTTTGGATGGAAATTAAATTGAACCACTCATATTTCACCAAATGAATACTCTTCCAAATTGGTGTGTGTGAACCTCTGGATCTCCTCACATCCGGAGCTGAAGAGGCAGCTCACTACTCTGCATGGAGCAGGTAGTGGCACAAGCCAACCTTCAGAGCTGTCCCTGAGCTGTAACCCCACTGTCTGTGTGAGTGTGTGTGTGTGTGTGTGTGCATGGGCCCAGTGTGTGCAAACCTCTGGATCTCCTCGCATGTGGAGCTGAAGCACCAGCTCCCTAGCCCCCTTGCTAAGTGACACAAGGAGACTACAAGATGCTCCAGCCAAGATGCCGCCTCACCACCTTGCCTGGAGTCCCTATCAGCCTACTGCCAGAGTAGACCACAGAGGCAGACCAGGCCTCTGAGCAGGGGACCTCTCCAACTTCTCTTCACCTTTCCCTGCAGTTTAGTTCACAGGTTCCAGAGCAAAGAAACAACCTGATATGTGTTAAATATCCTCCAGGAACAAATCTGAGTGAAACCTACATTTGTTTTCAGGAAAATAGACTTTGCTTCACCTTCTACTGCAGTTTAGTTCACAGGTTCCAGTGCAAATATGGAATAGGAAATAATCATCAAGAACATGAACATAAAACTCACTTGCTGGGACTGGCATTGTGGTACAGCACATTAAACTATCACTTATGATGCCTGCATCTCCTATCAGAGTGCCAACTTGAATCCTAGCTGTGTTCTTTCTGATCCAATCTAACCTGTGCCTAGGAATTAGCAGATAATGGCCTGATTACTTGACTCCTTGCCACCCACATGAAATACTCAGATGAGGTTCCTGACTCCTGGCTTCAGTCTGGCTCAGGCCCAACTGTTGTAGCCATTTAGGGGAGGAACCAGTGAATGGAAATCTCTCTCTCTCTCTTTATTCCTCCCCTATGTGTGTGTATCTCCTTCCCTCTCACTCTGCCTTTCAGCAAAATAAATAAATCTCTAAAAAAATCTCCCTTCAGGATCAAGCATCTGGGGGATACTACACTTTAGGAGGAAATGGATTGATTTGTTCAGAGTACTCAAAGCAGCTTCTGTATATATCTCAGTTCTTTCTCTGTCCACACTTACGTTTTTATAGCACTTATGACAGCATCAGTGTGAGTTTTCATTCATTTTCTCATATGTAGTGTGTGACCTATTACAAAGCAACCTTCCTGATTGTATGTCTTTTGCTTCTCCATCCCAAATACTTAGAATAGTGTCTAGTGCCTGACATGCAAAGATCATTTGTTGAATGAACAAACAGAACTATTTACTAAATGTTAATGAAGGAGCTTATGTTCAATCAGTCCATTTATAAAATAAAGCTCAGCTGACTATGAAATGTTTATATTGTATATAAAATATATATAAATTTGCAATCTGCCTTTGAACTCGGTCATAAGCATCAGTATCCTTGTCTCCTTAATTGTTGTGGGCAGTAAGAAGACTTCTGTCTGCTCTGTTTAAAGATCCCCATGGTTCTCAGTGTTCATAGAGCTTTTCTGCTGGTGACCTTCCATGTCCACTTGGTTTCTCTTTGTACCAAGCCTGGACTTGAGGATTGTGATTGTGGCTATGGATCCCAGTTCAAAACTCAAAATGTACCCACTGAAATATTTTCTGATTTCCTCTTCAATCCAATGGCTGTTTGACACAGTGTGGATTGACATCCACATACATGCGACTTTTCCCATTTTTCTGGAATTGATTTCTATTTTAATTCCATTGGAGTCATGAAAGCAATGATATGACTCCAATTTTCTAAAAATTGTTGATACATATTTTCTAAAATAACAGATGATCCCACCTGGAGAATTGTTGACAGCTGTTGAGAAGAACACATGTTCTGCTGCTGTCAGGTAGAATGCTCTCTGTATAATTGTTAGGAAAAGTTGATTTATAATATTGCTCAAATCTACCACTCTTGAAAGTGGAGTAGTAATACATTCTGTTTGTTCCATTGCTGTTTATCCCTTCAGAGCTGTCAACATTTGCTTATATATTCTGGTGTTCTGAGATTGTGTATGCATGTTGTTCAACCTCAAAAAGTACACAGAGGAACACTCAAGAATATCAATAATAATATAGGAACAAAATGAGGAATTCAAAAAACACATAGAACAATGAAGAAGAATCAATTTTCAAGATGTAGAAAATGGTGAATAAAAAGAAATCAAAATAAATAGAAAACTTCTACTCCAAAGAAACACACAATAGAAAAAACATTTTGTTATGGAGAAATGGGATTGGACTTGCATGATCCTCAAACTCTGATGCTTTTCCCTGGCACAAGTCCATGTCTTCTACTGAGAGCATCATCCAATGATTTCTTCAGAGTGATCCATCCCACCTGTCAGTGCAAGTGTTAAGTTGTTGCTCCCCCATTCGCGGAGGAACGACACTAGACCCTGCGCTGTTTTTTGTCTGCTCAGCCCTTCCCGGGTTTGCTGCTGGTCCTTCCCAGGTTGGCTGCCGACCCCTCCACCTCCGTGGAGGGGTGGCTCCCTCTGCCACTTTCCCCGCTTCTGCGGAGGAGTGGCACACCGCCGGCCGGCTCTCTCGGGGGCTGCTCAGGTGTTCCTTCAGATGTTCCTGGTGCATGTTGTCTCTCTCCTCCTTTATAGTCCTCTTCCACCAATCCCAACTCTGCTACCCACATGCCGAGAATGCTGCTCTCCTCCAATCAGGAGCAGGATCAGCTCCTGCAGCTTATCAGACTGATGAGGCAGCTGCGTAGTTGTTTGCTCCCTCAGCGCCATATTGTGGGAGAGCAGATACATAGAATAAGTCTTAATTCCAGTAATTTAGTCTAGTTTCAGTTGCTCCCCACAGTTCCCACTTTCTTTTTATTCTTTGGCGTTGATATGCTCCTGTCTTCGGTGCCCCGCGGTGCACACTCTGCTCTGCTCAAGATGCCCACAGGTGTTTACAAGCCCTACCAATCAGGCAAACCAAATCCGGGTCCTCTCTTCACCATGTTGTGAGGAGGTTTTTGGGCGCTGATGCATGCCTGTGTTCGGTGCCCTGCAGCGCATGCTCTGCTCTGCTAGAACTGCCTGCAGGTGCTCACAAGCCCTACCAATCAGGCAGACCGAATCCGAGCCTTCTCATTGCCGTATTGTGGGGAGACTTATTGATGTTGATTCGTGCCTATCTTCAGTGACCGGCGGTACATACTCTGCCTACAGGTGCTTATTGCCTTACTAATCAAGCAGACCGAATCCAAGCCCTCTCATTGCCGTGTTGTGGGGAGGCCTTATTTTTCTCTATCTCTGGGCGTTCCTATCTCTCCTATTTTACTTCTATCTGCCAGCATTCCTATTTCTCTCATTTAACTTCTATACTTCTGTTTCTCTTATCCCCGTGGCTTCCCAGCGCCCGCCCCGAGGCGGCTTCCTGGCTCTGCGCAGCTTCAGCCCATGCTTCTCTCATCTGCGTGGCTTCCCAGCTTCGCGGGTGCTCTGAGGTCTCCGCGCCCGCACCATGGCCTCTGCGCCAGCCCCACGCTCTCCTATCTACTCACGCCCTGTGCGCTCTCTCCGCTTTTGCCCTGCATGCTCTCTGTGCTAGGCGGCTTCCGCAAATCACGGCCTAGCTCACGTTTCCACTTTTCGGTTTAGTTTTCAGTCTAAGTTCCCTGGGCTAACCTGACGAATTCCAACCTAGCTTACGTCTCTGCTTTTCGGTTTGGCTTCCCGTCTTTTGCTCCCCGGGCTAATCTGACGGATTCCAACCTAGCTTACGTCTCCTCTCCCGGTTTGGCTTCCCATCTTTTGCTCCCTGGGCTGACTTGATGAATCCCAACCTAGCTTGCGTCTCCGCTTCGGCCTACCCCCGCGGCTTCATTTTCCCTAGCTTATATTTTTCTCTACCCGGTACATTTCCTAGCTTTCTTCCAACAATATTTCTCTCATTTCTCCTGGCTTCTCCCCACAGTCCATATCTGAGTCTGTTTCTTCTAGCTTTCACTTTCACTTTCAACCTTAGATTTCTCCCGGCACTTTTTCCGTCTGGCTTTTCCCTAGGCTCTTCCCTAGTCTCTCTCTCTGGTATTTTCCCGCTTCTTCCCTCCTAGGCTTCCTATCCGAGTCATGGCACCATTATGTTGCTCCCCCATTCACGGAGGAATGACACTAGACCCTGTGCTGTTTTTTGTCTGCTCAGCCCTTCCCGGGTTTGCTGCTGGTCCTTCCCGGGATGGCTGCCAACCCCTCCACCTCCGTGGAGGGGCGGCTCCCCCTGCCACTTTCCCCACTTCTGTGGAGGAGCGGCACACCACCGGCCGGCTCTCTCGGGGGCTGCTCAGGTGTTCCTTCAGATGTTCCTGGTGCATGTTGTCTCTCTCCTCCTTTATAGTCCTCTTCCACCAATCCCAACTCTGCTACCCACATGCCGAGAATGCTGCTCTCCTCCAATCAGGAGCAGGATCAGCTCCTGCAGCTTATCAGACTGATGAGGCAGCTGCGTAGTTGTTTGCTCCCTCAGCGCCATATTGTGGGAGAGCAGATGCATAGAATAAGTCTTAATTCCAGTAATTTAGTCTAGTCCCAGTTGCTCCCCACATTAAGTGACCATAAAACTAGCTCCTGCTGCAGGGGCAAGGGTCATGCTTGTTCTTCCTGCTGTGGCAGTGTTGGTGCATGAGGAGTTGGGGCTCAGGCATGCACATTTTGAGGGAATGCACAGGCCCCAGGATTTAGCCCTGGCTGTGGACACAACACATCTCTGTTCAGCACAAGGTACACCTGCTTTCACCTAGTGTAAGATGCCCAGGGATGACCAAATTATGTCTCCCCCAAACACAGCCAGAAGGGAGGGAACCCAGGCCACACCCACACTGAACACAGCTTCTGCACTCTGTCATCAGTGTCTTTAGTGAGAGAGGATGGCATTGGATTCCTATTTCAAAAAAAATTGATGACATAAAACTCAACAAAATGGAATCAGGAAAGTTATTGTGCAAATGGGCAAATATAAGAGATTGTACAAAATTAGTAAGTATTAACTGCACTTCTGAGAGAATATGTTAATTTTTATGAGATGTGTATTTGGCCACTTTTTTCATATCAACTTTTTTTTTTTATCTTTTATTTAATGAATATAAATTTCCAAAGTACGTCTCATGGGTTACAATGGCCTTCCCCCCCATACCGTCCCTCCCACCCACCACCCTCCCCTTTCCCACTCCCTCTCCCCTTCCATTCACATCAAGATTCATTTTCGATTATCTTAGTATACAGAAGATCAGCTTAGTATACCTTAAGTAAGGATTTCAACAGTTTGTTCCCACACAGAAACATAAAGTGAAAAATAATAGATGATTTTTTTTAAATGATGATGAAATCAGATCAGACCTATTGTCATTCAACTTTTTTTTTTTAAAGATCTGTGTTATTTATTTGAACGGCAGAGTTAGAGAAAGACAGGTCGAGACAGAGAGAAATTTCCATTGGTTGGTTCACTCCCCAAATGTCCACAATGGGCCAAGCCGGGCCAATCTGAATTCAGGAGCCAGGAGTTTCTTCCAGGTCCCCAATGTGGGTGCAGATATCCAAGTATTTGGGCCATCTTCTACTGCTTTTCCAGGCACATTTGCAGAGAGTTGGATGGGAAGTGGAGCACCCAGGACTTGAACTGGCACCCTTGTTGGATGCTGACATTACAGGCCAAGGTTTTAACCTGCTGTGACACAGGTCTAGCTCCTATTTGACTGCTTTTAAAATGTACTATTATTGTGGTTCTGAGAAAACAAAATATAGCTGATGAATTTTATCATCTTAAGCATTTCGAAGTGTATAGTTGAGTAGTGTTGAGGATATGCACATTGTTGTGGGACGAATATTCGGAATTTTCCTTATGAGACTGAAACTCTCTACCCATTGAAGGAAAGTTTTTACAATTCCACCACCACCAACTCCCAGTAACTGCCATTCTACTTGCCATTGCCCAGACTATGGAGTCTTTAGGAGATAGTGATATTTCAGGGTCACATAACTGAGAGGGTAGAGGGAACCCTCTTGGAACTCAGTTTGTCTGCAAAGCTGGGTCCTGATTGTACCCAGGCACTCCCTGGGGTTTTCAGATTGAGCTATGTGTCATAAATGTGTGTGATTATTGACATGGCATGAGGCAGATGGAGGATGAGTCTTTGGAGAGGTCTTTTCTGCTGAGGAATCCCATGAAAGAGAATCCCAAGAAATGAAATCAATTTCTTGATGAAAGTCTACAATAGAACCTGGAACTCAGGGTGTCTAAGCTTTCTTTGCTGAAGCCCCATTGGAGAAAGCCATCTGTTCTGTTCTGTCCTGACTTTCTAGGGGCCCAGACTCAAGAAATCTAGGATGTGAATACTTTATAACTTTGCAGATATTGACTCAACTCTTGCTATTGATACCTCAGGCATTTGGGCAGGAAGGACTCCATGGTGACATGGGTTGTCCCAAAGAAGGAAACTCTAGGCAAGGTCACCACACTGATCCTACTTGGGCATTGCAACACTACTTCCCCTTTTGTGGGTATTTTTGGGAGCTTCATGTAGGCTGTCCTGTCCCATGTAGGAACAATTTATTGGAAGAGTTAAAATCTGGATTAGCCTGTTAGGTCTATCTCTAGGTCATGGCAGGCAGAATGGGTAGAGGAATGTTGTGCTGGCACTCATCTTTAATGTGAATCCCAAGCTAGAGAAATGTTCAGATGGAAATCTGTGCTTGACCTTGCTAACAGAAAGTTACCTGGAACAGAAACAGTATTGAAAGCCAGATGGCGTTATGATACCTATAGAACTGGCTTTAGAACCACCGCAGGAAGTTGAAAATGTACTTAACAGTCATACACTTCTCCCTGGGTGATGGGCAATTTCACCACACTGACAATGAAGCCCAATGCTGATTCACCTTGAATGCAAGTACAGAGGGATCTTCATAACTGTGCAGAGGGATCTTCATAACCATGGCCAGTAATGGCCAACGCGACCTCCTGCTCCTGTTCTTTAAAAACAAACAAAAAACCCAGGTGCATAATTTGATGAAGATATATATTTTCAGCTACATGTACAGTGTCAGTGGTAATGTAAAATGGTGCAACCACCACAGAAAACAGTATGAATGTTCTTCATTACATTGAAAATAAAATTTTTATATGATCTGATAATCTCAGTTCTTATTAAATATCTAAAAGCATTGAAAGTTCAATATAAATAAAGCATTAGCACTGTTTGCCACAGCATAATTCATTGTAGCCAAGACTTTTAGTGTGGCCTGCACTCACAGTGCAAAGTTATGCAGGCACAGAGAAAAGAAAATCCTGTGCCATGGATGAACAGTAAGGTTATTTTCCTAAGTGAAATTAACCACAAGTATCAGTCCCCAAAGACAAATAATGTAAGATTCCAACATATTAAGTATTTAAAGTAGTCAGAGGGGTCAGCGCTGTAGTGCAGTGGTTTAAAGCCCCACCTGCCATGTCAGCAATCCATACGGGTGCCTCTTCACTTCCTGGCTACTCCACTTCTGACCCAGCTCCCTGTTATGGCCTGGAAAAGCAGTAGAAGATGGCCCAAGTCTTTAGGCTCCTGCACCTCTGTGGGAGATCTGGAAGAAGCTCGTGTCTCCTGGCTTCAGATTGGCTCAGCTCTGGCCGTTGTGGTCATTTGGGGAGTGAACCGGTGGATGGAAGATCTTTCTCTGGCTCTACCTATCTCTGTAACTCTTTCAATTAAATAAATCTATTTTAAAAAATAGAATACGAGGGTCCAGCACTGTGGCTCAGCAGGTTAACACCCTGGCCTGAAGCGTCGGCATCCCATATGGGCATCAGTTCTAGTCCCGGCTGCTCCCCTTTTGATACAACTCTCTGCTATGGCCTGGAAAAGCAGTAGAAGATGGCTCAAGCCCTTGTGCCCCTGTACCCATGTAGGAGATTCAGAGTAAGCTTTTGGCTTTGGGCTGATGCAGTTCTGGCCATTGCAGCCAACTAGGGGGTGAACCATCAGATGGAAGACCTCACTTTCTCTTTTCCTCTCCTCTCTCTGCGTAACTCTGACTTTCAAATAAAATAAATAAATCTTTAAAAAAATAGAATATGAGAAGCATAAATTAGAAGGGTAGTTATGGATGGTAGAAAAGGTATGCTATTCAGTAGAAATAGAATTTTTAGATGAAAACAATCCTAGAAATCTGGTGTGTGTGTGTGTGTGTGTGTGTGTGTGTGTGTGTACATACATGTATACATCACTTACCTTACAGTGACAACTGCCCTTGTGAGATACAGTACTCAAGCCCTCTTCTACCTGACCTTGTATAAGAAAAGGGATCCCTCTGTTGGTCGTTGGTCACTCTTCAGGTGTTTGTTGAGTAGGGCTGGTGGCAGGCTATTCCCAAGTGAGTAGAGAGTCATGACTGGTGTCATCTAGGAATGTTGGGAAAGACTGCAATGCCATATCTCTTTTCTCTCCCCAGCTTGGTCTCCTTAGTTACCACACTGTATTTCGGTGACAATGCAGGAAGATACACCAGTCTCTGCTGAATTTATGACAATGCAATTGCAATTGAATCCTATGAATGGATCTTCCTTTATAAGAAAATGGGCAGCCTCTCATCTTGGCCTGAGACTTCTAAATGCATCCAACAATATTATTTCCAGTTTTATTTATTTTATTTTATTTTTTAAAGATTTATTGAATTATTTGAAAGTCAAAGTTACACAGAGAAAGGAGAGGCAGAGAGAGAGAGAGAGAAAGAGAGAGGTCTTCCATCTGATGGTTCACACCCAATTGGCTGCAATGGCCAGAATTGTGCTGATCCAAAGCCAGGAGCCAGGAGCTTTCTCTGGGTCTCCCACATGGGCACAGGGGCACAAGGACTTGGGCCATCTTCTACTGCTTTCCTAGGCCATAGCAGAGAACTGAATCAGAAGTGGAGCAGCCAGGTCTTGAACTGGCACCCATATGGAATGTCGGTGTTTCAGGCCAGGGCATTAACCCCCTGTGCCACAGTGCCGGTCCCTCCAGTTTTATTTTCGTAGGACCCTTGTCCAGGTATATCAGGCCAGAGAATAATCAATAATGTCTTTCCTGCCAGCGCTGTGGCTCACTAGGTTAATCCTCTACCTATGGTGCTAGTACTCCGGGTTCTAGTCCCATTTGGGGCACCGGATTCTGTCTCAATTGCTCCTCTTCCAGTCCAGCTCTCTGCTGTGACCCATGAAGGCAGTTGAAGATGGCCCAAGTGCTTGGGCTCTGAACCTGCATGGGAGACCAGGAGGAAGCACCTGGCTCCTGGCTTCGGATCACCACAGTGTGCTGGCCATAACGTCCATTTTGGGGGGTGAACCAATGGAAGGAAGACCTTTCTATCTGTCTCTCTCTCTCTCACTGTCTATAACTCTCTCTGTCTAACTCTGTCTGGCAAAAAATAAATAAATAATAGGTTGGTTCCAGGTCTTCGTTATTGTGAATTGTGCTGCAATAAATATTAGGGTGCAGACCGCTTTTTTGTTTGCCAATTTAAATTCCATTGGGTAAATTCCAAGGAGTGGGATGGCTGGGTAGAACGGTAGGGTTATCTTCAGGTTTCTGAGGAATCTCCAGACTGACTTCCATAGTGGCTTAACCAGTTTACATTCCCACCAACAGTGGGTTAGTGTCCCTTTTGCCCCACATCCTCGCCAGCATCTGTTGTTGGTAGATTTCTGTATGTGAGCCATTCTAACTGGGGTGAGGTGAAACCTCATTGTGGCTTTGATTTGCATTTCCCTGATTGCTAGTGATCTTGAACATTTTTTCATGTGCTTGTTGACCATTTGGATTTCCTCTTTTGAAAAATGTCTATTGAGGTCCTTGGCCCATCTCTTAAGTGGGTTGTTGGTTTTGTTTTTGTGGAGTTTCTTGATCTCTTTGTAGATTCTGGTTATTAACCCTTTATCTGTTGCATAGTTTGCAAATATTTTTTCCCATTCTGTCGGTTGTCTCTTCACTCTCCTGACTGTTTCTTTTGCAGTACAGAAACTTCTCAATTTGATGCAATCCCAATAGTTGATTTTGGCTTTGACTGCCTGTGCCTCCCAGGTCTTTCCCAGAAACTCTTTGCCCGTGCCAATATCTTGAAGGGTTTCTCCAATGTTCTCTAGTAACTAAATGGTGTCAGGTCGTAGATTTAGGTCTTTAATCCATATTGAGTGGATTTTTGTGTAAGGTGTAAGGTAGGGGTCTTGCTTCATGCTTCTGCATGTGGAAATCCAGTTTTCCCAGCACCATTTATTGAATAGACTGTCCTTGCTCCAGGAATTGGTTTTGTATCCTTGATCAAATATAAGTTGGCTGTAGATGTTTGGGTTGATTTCTGGTGTTTCAATTCTGTTCCATTGGTCTATCCATCTGTTTATGTACCAGTACCATGCTGTTTTGATTGCAACTGCCCTGTAGTATGTCCTGAAATCTGGTATTGTGATGCCTCCGGCTTTGTTTTTGTTGTACAAGATTGCTTTAGCTATTCAAGGTCTCTTCTGCTGGAACCAACCTAAATGTCCATGAATGGTAGACTGGATAAAGAAATTATGGGATACGTACTCTTTAGAATACTATACCGCAGTAAGAAACAATGAAATCCAGTCATTTGCAACAAAATGGAGGAATCTGGAACACATCATGCTGAGTGAAGTAAGCCAGTCCCAAAGGGACAAATACCATATGTTCTCCCTGATTGGTGACAACTAACTCAGCACCAAAAAGGAAACCTGTTGAAGTGAAATCGACACTATGAGAAATGGTGAATTGATCAGCATAGCCCTGACTGCTAATGGACAACTTAATACATTATCCCTCATAGTATTTTTTTGTCTGTTCTACTTAATACTACTGGTTTAATTCTGTAATTAATACACAGTTATTCTTAAGTGTTGAAATTTAACTGAAATGTGATCCCTCTTAAACATAAGAGTGGGAATAAGAGAGGGAAGAGATGTACAATTTGGGACATGCTCAAGCTGACTTGCCCCAAATGGTAGAGTTAGAAACATACCAGGGGATTCCAATTTAATCCCATCAAGGTGGCATGTACCAATGCCATGTCACCAGTCCAAGTGACCAATTTCAGTTCACAATTGATCATATTGAAAGGACTAAGAGTCAAAGGGAGCACATAAACAAGTCTAGTACCTGCTAATACTAACCGATAGAATAAATAAAGGGGAGAGTGATCCAACATGGGAAGCGAGATACTCAGCAGACTCATAGAATGACGGATGTCCTAAACAGCACTCTGGCCTCAGAATCAGCCCTAAAGGCATTCGGATCTGGCTGAAAAGCCCATGAGAGTATTTCAGGCATGGAAAGCCAAGACACTCTGGCAAAAACAAAACAAAACAAAACAAAACAAAACAAAACAAAACTTAAATGAAAGATCTCTGTGAATGAGATCCCAGTGGAAAGAACAGATCTTCAAAGAAGGAGGTACCTTTCTCTGAAGGGAGGAGAGAACCTCCACTTTGACTATGACCTTGTCTAAACAAGATAAGAGTCGGAGAACTCAAGGGGCTTCCATAGCCTTGGAAACTCATGACTGGTGCATAGGGAGATTACTGATGCCATAAACAAGAGTGTCAATTTGTAAAGTCAACAACAGGAGTCACTGTGCACTTACTCCTCATGTAGGATCTCTGTCCTTAATGTGCTGTACACTGAGGCTTAATGCTATAACGAGTACTCAAACAGTATATTTCACTTTGTGTTTCTATGGGGGTGCAAACTGTTGAAATCTGTACTTAATGTATACTAAACTGATCTTCTGTAAAAAAAAAAAAAAAAGAAATTATCAATTCCCAACTTGACTCTCACTGGGATTAAACATGACAATAGGTCTGATCTGATTTCATCATCATTTAAAAAATCATCTTTTATTTTTTTCACTTTATATTTCTGTGTGGGAGCAAACTGTTGAAATCTTTACTTAATCTATGCTAAACTGATCTTCTGTATATAAAGAGAATTGAAAATGAATCCTCATGTGAATGGAAGGGGAGAGGGAGTGGGAAAGGGGAGGGTTGTGGGTGGGAGGGATGTTATGGGGGGGAAGCCATTGCAATCCATAAACTGTACTTTGGAAATTTATATTCATTAAATAAAAGTAAAAAAAATAATAATAAAATAAAAATAAATAAATAAAATAATGTCTTTCCAACATTTACATTAACATTTCTTTCTCCATGAAAGATTTTCCTACAGAGAAGCAACATGAAACACTTGATATTTCTCTTCTATATCATGGAGTTGCTAAGGAAATAATTCCCTCATTAACCATTGGAGTGATCAAAGTGAATTTACGTGAATGGTGAACACAGGAGATAGAGCTGAGTGAAGGCAGAAGTTCACAGTGCAGTGGGGAGACAGACACTCCTGCAGTGAGCTCAATCAGTACTAGAGGTACTGGGAGAGGTTGAGCAGCATTGAGTGAGAGATAAATGAGAGGGTTGGATACAAGAGCAAGAGGGAGTTATTCATTTGTGGTCACCATTTTGTACTTAAAAAATTTTCTGGGATACACTGTAATATTTGGATAAATTCTTTTTTTCTCTTTCAATATTTTATTTATATTTTCAGTTTCCATTCAATGATAATCAATTCCATAAAAAGTTGAGTTACTATCAATCAAAGCACAGTTACAAAACACATATATATGAGAGTATTTCAGGCATGGAAAGCCAAGACACTCTGGGAAAAAAAAAAACTAAATGAAAGATCTCCATGAGTGAGATCCTAGTGGAAAGAATGGGTCATCAAAGAAGGAGGTACCTTTCTCTGAAGGGAGGAGAGAACTTCCACTTTGACCATGGCCTTGTCTAAATATCATCAGAGTCAGTGAACTCAGGGGGCTTCCAAAGCCTTGGCAGCTCATGACAAGAGCCTAGGGTGATTACTGATGCCATAAACAAGAGTGTCGATTCAGAGAGAGAGGACCCCAGCCCTGCGGGACATTTGCCCTCTATGTCCTTTCTAGTTCCTGGTTTGAGTCTGGAAGTTGTTACCCTTTAAAAAGCTGTTTGTGGCCAAGATGGCGGAATAGTGAGGGCGCACACCAATAGTCCGGGAAAATTTAGTTTAATAAAAGGGGAGTTACGGTAGCTGCAGAAAAAAGAACCAAAAAAAAAAAATTGCAGGGGAAACACTTCTGGATGGAGCAGCCGTGAATCAGAGGACCTACTGGGAGAATAAGGTCGCCCACCGCGTGGAAGCCAAATCGCGGGACCGAGCCGCAGAAGCCCCAGGGTCTGCGCGCCAGTGCTCCAAGGGGAGTGCATGCCACACAGACAACAGCGGGGAGACTTGGGACACTCAGGGCTCCGAGTCCACACATCGGCGCTGGAAGGGGAGGAAGAACCAGGCAGAGCTCTCAGGCCGCACCCATCTCAAGCCTCCAAGGCTCCTCCAACAGCAGGCAGTCCACTTAACAGGGACACAGTATAAAAAAAAAAAAAACGCACAGTGATGCAAGAAGAATTAACTATGCCGAGTAACAAACACAGAAATAGAGGGAGCAAGATCAACGATGACACTATGATGCCTCCAAATAAGCAAAACACCCCAAGCCAAGAGTATGAAGATGATGAGATAGAAGAAATGCAAGATACGGATTTCAAAAAATTTATGATAAGAACATTTAGAAGTTTTCAAAAGCAAATCCTTGAACTACAGAAATCCTTAATGGACAAGATTGAAAATCTCTCTCGTGAAAATGAAATTTTAAGGAAGAGTCAAAATGAAACTCAGAAACTAGTAGAACAGGAAAGTGTAATAGTGAAGAGAAATCAAAATGAAATGAAGAGCTCAATAGATCAAATGACAAACACATTAGAAAGCCTTAAAAACAGAATGGGTGAAGCAGAAGAGAGAATATCGGACTTAGAAGATAGAGCACAGGAAAACATACAGTCAAACCAAAGAAAAGAAGAGGAAATTAGAAATCTAAAAAATATTGATGGGAATCTACAGGATACTATTAAAAAAACCAACATTCGAGTTCTAGGAGTTCCTGAAGGCATGGAGAGAGAGAAAGGATTGGAAGGCCTTTTTAGTGAGATACTAGCAGAGAACTTTCCAGGTTTGGAGAAGGACAGAGATATCCTAGTACAGGAAGCTCATAGAACCCCCAATAAACATGACCAAAAGAGATCCTCACCACGACACGTGGTAATTAAACTTACCACAGTGAAACATAAAGAAAAGATCCTAAAATGTGCAAGAGAGAAACGTCAGATTACTCTCAGAGGATCTCCAATCAGACTCACAGCTGACTTCTCATCAGAAACCCTACAAGCTAGGAGGGAATGGCGAGACATAGCACAGGTGCTAAGAGAGAAAAATTGCCAGCCCAGAATATTATATCCTGCCAAGCTCTCATTTGTGAATGAAGGTGAAATAAAGACCTTTCATAGCAAACAGAAATTGAAAGACTTTGTGGCCACTCGTCCGGCCCTGCAAAAGATACTTAAAGATGTGCTACACTCAGAAACACAGAAACACAGCCATCAATATGAAAGAAGGGAAAGGAAGAAAACCTACCAGTAAAAGAGCATGGGAAGCTCAAAGCATATACTAGAAAATATTTCCGGGAAAATGGCAGGGCAAAGTCACTACATATCAATAGTCACATTGAACATTAATGGTCTGAATTCTTCAGTTAAAAGACACTGTTTGGCTGACTGGCTCACAGAACACAACCCAACTATTTGTTGCCTACAAGAAACACATCTCTCTAACAAAGAGGCATGCAGACTGAAAGTGAAAGGTTGGAAAAAGATATTCCATGCCAACAGAAACCAAAAAAAAGCAGGTGTAGCCATATTAATATCAGACAAAATAAACTTTAATACAAAAACTGTTAAGAGAGACAAAGAGGGACACTATATAATGATTAAGGGTTCAATTCAACAGGAAGATGTAACTATTATAAATGTATATGCACCTAATTACAGGGCACCGGTCTATTTAAAAGATATGTTAAGGGACTTAAAGGGAGATTTAGATTCCAATACAATAGTACTGGGGGACTTCAATACTCCACTCTCAGAAATAGATCATCCGGACAGAAGATCAACAAGGAAACAGCAGATTTAATTGACACTATTGCCCAAATGGATCTAACAGATATCTACAGAACTTTCAACCCTACATCTACAGACTTCACATTCTTCTCAGCAGCACATGGAACCTTCTCTAGGATTGATCACATACTAGGCCATAAAGCAAGTCTCAGCAAATTTAAAAGAATTAGAATCCTACCATGCAGCTTCTCAGACCACAGCGGGATGAAGCTGGAAATTAGCAACTCAGGAAACCCCAGAAAGTATGCAAACACATGGAGACTGAACAACATGCTCCTGAATGAACACTGGGTCATTCAAGAAATCAAAAGAGAAATCAAAAACTTTCTGGAAGTAAATGAAGACAACAACACAACATATCAAAACTTATGGGATACAGCAAAAGCAGTATGGAGAGGCAAATTTATAGCAATAGGTGCCTATATCAAGAAATTGGAAAGGTACCAAATAAATGAGCTTTCAGCGCACCTCAAGGACCTAGAAAAACTGCAGCAAACCAAACCCAAATCTAGTAGGAGAAAAGAAATAATTAAA
Source organism: Oryctolagus cuniculus (assembly GCF_964237555.1). NCBI lineage: Eukaryota > Metazoa > Chordata > Mammalia > Lagomorpha > Leporidae > Oryctolagus > Oryctolagus cuniculus. The sequence continues at coordinate 64,292 of NW_027208220.1, read as the reverse complement.
ACCAGAGAAGAAATTAACAGAATTGAATCCAAAAAAAATTACAAAAAATCAGCCAAGCGAGAAGCTGGTTTTTTTAAAAAATAAACAAAATTGACACCCCATTGGCCCAACTAACTAAAAAAAGAAGAGAAAAGACCCAAATCAATAAAATCAGAGATGAAAAAGGAAACGTAACAACAGACACCACAGAAATAAAAAGAATCATCAGAAATTACTACAAGGACCTGTATGCCAGCAAACAGGAAAACCTATCAGAAATGGATAGATTCCTGGACACATGCAATCTACCAAAATTGAACCATGAAGACATCGAAAACCTAAATAGACCCATAACTGAAACAGAAATTGAAACAGTAATAAAGGCCCTCCCAACAAAGAAAAGCCCAGGACCAGATGGATTCACTGCTGAATTCTACCAGACATTTAAAGAAGAACTAATCCCATTTCTTCTCAAACTATTCAGAACAATCGAAAAAGAGGGAATCCTCCCAAATTCTTTCTATGAAGCCAGCATCACCTTAATCCCTAAGCCAGAGAAAGATGCAGCACTGAAAGAAAATTACAGACCAATATCCCTGATGAACATAGATGCAAAAATCCTCAATAAAATTCTGGCCAATAAAATACAACAACACATCAGGAAAATCATCCACCCAGACCAAGTGGGATTCATCCCTGGTATGCAGGGATGGTTCAACATTTGCAAATCAATCAATGTGATTCACCACATTAACAGACTGCAGAAGAAAAACCATATGGTTATCTCAATTGATGCAGAGAAAGCATTTGATAAAATTCAACACCATTTCATGATGAAAACTCTAAGCAAATTGGGTATAGAAGGAACATTCCTCAATATAATCAAAGCAATTTATAAAAAACCCACAGCCAGCATCCTATTGAGTGGGGAAAAGTTGGAAGCATTTCCACTGAAATCTGGCACCAGGCAGGGATGCCCACTCTCACCACTGCTATTTAACATAGTTCTGGAAGTTTTAGCCAGAGCCATCAGACAAGAAAAAGAAATCAAAGGAATACAAATCAAGAAGGAAGAAGTCAAACTATCCCTCTTTGCAGACGATACGATTCTGTACTTAGAGGATCCAAAGAACTCTACTAAGAGACTATTGGAACTCATAGAGGAGTTTGGCAAAGTGGCAGGATATAAAATCAATGCACAAAAATCAACACCCTTTTAATACACAAGCAATGCCATGACTGAGAAAGAACTGCTAAGATCAATCCCATTCACAATAGCTACAAAAACAATCAAATACCTTGGAATAAACTTAACCAAGGACGTTAAAGATCTCTATGATGAAAATAAAAAAACCTTAAAGAAAGAAAGAGAAGAGGACACCAAAAAATGGAAAAATCTTCCATGCTCATGGATTGGAAGAATCAACATCATCAAAATGTCCATTCTCCCAAAAGCAATTTATAGATTCAATGCAATCCCAATCAAGATACCAAAGACATTCTTCGCAGATCTAGAAAAAATGATGCTGAAATTCATATGGAGGCACAAGAGACCTTGAATAGCTAAAGCAATCTTGTACAACAAAAACAAAGCCGGAGGCATCACAATACCAGATTTCAGGACATACTACAGGGCAGTTGTAATCAAAACAGCATGGTACTGGTACATAAACAGATGGATAGACCAATGGAACAGAATTGAAACACCAGAAATCAACCCAAACATCTACAGCCAACTTATATTTGATCAAGGATCTAAAACTAATTCCTGGAGCAAGGACAGTCTATTCAATAAATGGTGCTGGGAAAACTGGATTTCCACGTGCAGAAGCATGAAGCAAGACCCCTACCTTACACCTTACACAAAAATCCACTCAACGTGGATTAAAGACCTAAATCTATGTCCTGACACCATCAAGTTACTAGAGAACATTGGAGAAACCCTTCAAGATATTGGCGCAGGCAAAGAATTTCTGGAAAAGACCCGGGAGGCACAGGCAGTCAAAGCCAAAATCAACTATTGGGATTGCATCAAATTGAGAAGTTTCTGTACTGCAAAAGAAACAGTCAGGAGAGTGAAGAGACAACCAACAGAATGGGAAAAAATATTTGCAAACTATGCAACAGATAAAGGGTTAATAACCAGAATCTACAAAGAGATCAAGAAACTCCACAAAAACAAAACCAACAACCCACTTAAGAGATGGGCCAAGGACTTCAATAGAAATTTTTCAAAAGAGGAAATCCAAATGGCCAACAGGCACATGAAAAAATGTTCAAGGTCACTAGCAATCAGGGAAATGCAAATCAAAAGCACAATGAGGTTTCACCTCACCCCGGTTAGAATGGCTCACATTCAAAAATCTACCAACAACAGATGCTGGCGAGGATGTGGGGCAAAAGGGACACTAACCCACTGTTGGTGGGAATGCAAACTGGTCAAGCCACTATGGAAATCAGTCTGGAGATTCCTCAGAAACCTGAATATAACCCTACCGTTCGACCCAGCCATCCCACTCCTTGGAATTTACCCAAAGGAGTTTAAATTGATAAACAAAAAAGCGGTCTGCACCCTAATGTTTATTGCAGCACAATTCACAATAGCCAAGACCTGGAACCAACCTAAATGCCCATCAATGGTAGACTGGATGAAGAAATTATGGGATATGTATTCTTTAGAATACTATACCTCAGTAAGAAACAACGAAATCCAGTCATTTGCAACAAAATGGAGGAATCTGGAACACATCATGCTGAGTGAAGTAAGCCAGTCCCAAAGGGACAAATACCATATGTTCTCCCTGATCGGTGACAACTGACTGAACACCGAAAAGGAAACCTCCTGAAGTGAAATGGACACTATGAGAAATGGTGAATTGATCAGCATAGCCCTGACTGCTAATGGACAACTTAATACATTATCCCTCATAGTATTTTTTTTGTCTGTTCTACTTAATATGACTGGTTTAATTCTGTAATTAATACACAGTTATTCTTAAGTGTTGAAATTTAACTGAAATGTGATCCCTCTTAAACATAAGAGTGGATATAAGAGAGGGAAGAGATGTACAATTTGGGGCATGCTCGGGCTGACTTGCCCCAATTGGTAGAGTTGGAAACATACCAGGGGATTCCAATTCAATCCCATCAAGGTGGCATGTGCCAATGCCATCTCACTATTCCAAGTGATCAATTTCAGTTCACAATTGATCATATTGAAAGGACTAAGAGTCAAAGGGAGCACATAAACAAGTCTAGTATCTGCTAACACTAACCAATAGAATAAATAAAGGGGAGAGTGATCCAACATGGGAAGTGAGATACTCAGCAGACTCATAGAATGGCAGATGTCCTAAATAGCACTCTGGCCTCAGAATCAGCCCTAAAGGCACTCGGATCTGGCTGAAAAGCCCATGAGAGTATTTCAGGCATGGAAAGCCAAGACACTCTGGCAAAAAGATCTCTGTGAGTGAGATCCCAGTGGAAAGAACAGGTCTTCAAAGAGGGAGGTGCCTTTCTCTGAAGGGAGGAGAGAACCTCCACTTTGACTATGACCTTGTCTAAACAAGATAAGAGTCGGAGAACTCAAGGGGCTTCCATAGCCTTGGAAACTCATGACTGGTGCATAGGGAGATTACTGATGCCATAAACAGGAGTGTCAATTTGTAAAGTCAACAACAGGAGTCACTGTGCACTTACTCCTCATGTAGGATCTCTGTCCTTAATGTGCTGTACACTGAGGCTTAATGCTATAACGAGTACTCAAACAGTGTATTTCACTTTGTGTTTCTATGGGGGTGCAAACGGTTGAAATCTGTACTTAATGTACACTAAACTGATCTTCTGTAAAAAAAAAAAAAAAAAAAGAAATTATCAATTCCCAACTTGACTCTCACTGGGATTAAACATGACAATAGGTCTGATCTGATTTCATCATCATTTAAAAAATATCATCTATTATTTTTCACTTTATGTTTCTGTGTGGGAGCAAACTGTTGAAATCCTTACTTAAGGTATACTAAGCTGATCTTCTGTATATTAAGATAATCGAATATGAATCTTGATGAGAATGGAAGGGGAGAGGGAGTGGGAAAGGGGAGGGTTGTGGGTGGGAGGGACGGAACGGGGGGGGAAGCCATTGTAACCCATGAGTCGTACTTTGGAAATTTATATTCATTAAATAAAAGATAAAAAAAATAAAAAAATAAGGGATATGGAATAAAAAAATAAAAAATAAAATAAACAAGAGTGTCAATTTGTTAAGTCAACAACAGGAGTCACTGTGCACTTACTCCTCATGTAGGATCTCTGTCCTTAGTGTGCTGTACATTGAGATTTAATGCTATAACTAGTACTCAAACAGTATTTTTCACTTTATGTTTCTGTGTGGGAGCAAACTGTTGAAATCTTTACTTAATGTATGCTAAACTGATCTTCTGTATATACAGAGAATCAAAAATGAATCTTGATGTGAATGGAAGGGGAGAGGGAGTGGGAAAGGGGAGGGACGTTATTGGGGGGAAGCCATTGTAATCCATATTCTGTACTTTGGAAATTTATATTCATTAAATAAAAGTTAAAGAAAAAACACATATATAATCCAAAATAGAAGAACAGTATTTAGATATAAAGCAAAGTCATGGTCATTCACACACAGAGTGGACTCAGATCTGGTCAACCTGGTTGCTCATAGGAAGGTTTGTAAAGATGGTCAAATGTGACTGTGAAGAATAAGATTTCTGCCAAAGCAAAGACATTTTCTTCCTAGTACACAGCGTGTAGCTGCAAGGACTAAGTATAGTTTATGGTCCACTAAGAAGAAGAGCACTGAGCCTTGTGGGAATGTTGGCTTCCCAAAGACATGCAGCAGCTGCCCTAGACTTGTTTATCTAATATGTCTTGCTAAACATGTTCCAGAGAAACCTTGGAGTTAGATGAGCACATGCATGAGCTGTACAATACGCTGTTGTAATCATTATCAATAAAGAAAACACCCCGGGTTAGTTTGGCAGCACTTTGTAGAGGAATTGTTTCCATGTCCTGTCTCTCCTGTCTCTCCTTTCACTTGCACACTCATCTCTTCAAGATCCTGGTGAGTCATAAAGATGGGGAATCCCATACCTGGTGTAATGGAAACATAAAGTTGGACTGCTTTATCTCCTTTAGAAAGAGGGACACTTTTTTTTTTTTTTAATTTCACAGGTAGAGTTGTAGACAGTGAGAGAGAGAGAAATGTCTTCCATCCATTGGTTCACTCCCCAGATGGCCACTACGGCTGGCACTGCACCGATCCATAGCCAAGAGCCAGGTGCTTCCTCCTAGTCTCCCATGTGGGTGAAGGGGCCCAAGCACTTGGGCCATCCTCCACTGCCTTCCCTGGCCACAGCAGAGAGCTGGACTAGAAGAGAGGCAACTGGGACTAGCTCCTGGTGCTCATATTGGATGCCGCTGCTGCAGGCAGAGGAGTAGCCAAGTGAGCCACGGTGCTGGCCCGAAGAGGGACACTCTTTACCAAAAAGTAATTGGATGCTTGCTGTAAAAAGTTAATAGTTGCTATCCTTGGAATCCTGATGAAGGCACTTTAAAAATAACTGATTGTTGGGTCAGCACTGTGGTCTAATGGGTAAAACCCACCACCTACAGTGGTGGGCACTGGTTGAAGTCCTGGTTGCTCCACTTCTGATCCAGCTCTCTGCTATGGCCTGCTATGGAAGTAAGAAGATGGCCCAAGTCCTTGGGCCCCTGCACCCATGTGGGAGACAAGGAAGAAGTTCCTAGCTCCTGGCTTCAGATTGGTACAGCACTGGCCATTGCAGCCATTTGAGGAGTCAACCAGTGGATGGAAGACCTTTTTCTCTTTCTCACCTCTCCTCTCTCTGTGTAACTCTAACTTTGAAATAAATAAATCTAAAAAAACAGTAACTGATTGAGAGAAAGTTGGTCAAAAATAACATCAGGAGCCTTGAGCTCCTATTCTGTTTTTGCACGTGTGATATCTCTGCTGGGATGCCATTAGTAAGGTTACAATTCCCTTAGCCACTGTCCCCAGCCAGGAAGGTCGGTCAATGGGCTTGTCCCCACTGCCTCACAGAGACCTCTGCACTCTCAGCATCTGCTGTTGTGGTGGTGATATCTGAGTCCCCTCCAGGTGTGGCAGCAGTGCTAGGTACGCTTCCACAAGCCAAGGAGCAAGGGAAATCACCAGTGTTAACTCTTTGTCCTGTAGCTTGACCCGAAAATGCAGCTCCCTGGCATGGACATCTTCCTTATAATGTTTACAGAGGGCTAAAAAAGGGCTTAACGGAGTACAAGATACAGAGTTCTGGTACAGTGGGCATACTGGAGGGAATTGGAGAAGGATGTGAGATGGTGCCATGGAACTGGAAAACTTTAATTAAAATCTTGGTTACTCCAGCCCAGTACACTGTTTGGGCTCAGGAATAGAGACTGGGCTTCTGTACAAGCCATAGATTAACTAAATAACAATGTCCCTGCCACTTTTGAGCAGTCGCTGAGAGAGGGAGTGTATTCAGATCTTGGTCGACAAGTTGCTTATCCTTGGACGAAGGCTTATGTAAAAATTTCTAACATTCATTAAAAGTATGGAAAAAGATTCTTGATGTTAAAGACCTGTCCACTTCCTTTTCTACAGTCCATCATGGGCTGACTGAGGGCTATATGTCCTTGTGGATAGGCTAGAAAAAGCTATTGGACATCAGGTAGATAATCAGGAAGTGGCAAAATTTTACTAAAACAAATGGCTTATGAAAATGCAAATCAGGATTAAAAAATGTTTTAAAAGCTGTTGTCTCCAAAACCTGAAACTACGATGGCAGAAATGAATAAATTTCTTCAAACAGTACAGACTGAGCTTTACAAAACTAATTTACTGGCTGCTGCCCTTAAACATCCTGATAACATAAAATACTTTAGTTGTGGGAAGCATGGTCATTTTATTATTTATTTTTCTTTCACTTTTTTAAAAAGATTTAGTTATTTACTTGAAAGGCAGAGTTAGAGAGGCAGCGGCAGAGAGAGAGGGGGAGAGGGCTTCCATTGGCTGGTTCACTCCCTAGATGGCTGCAATGGCTGCAACTGTGCTGATCCAAATCCAGGAGCCAGGAGCTTCTTGTGAGTCTCCCAAGTAGGTGCAGGGGCCCAAGGACTCGGGCCATCCTCTACTGCTTTCCCAGGCCGTAGCAGAGAGCTGGATTGGAAGTGGGGCAGCTGACACTTAAACCAGCACCCTTATGGGATGCTGGCACTCCAGGCAGCAGCTTTAACTGTTATGCTACAGCACCAGCCCCATCAAAGTCATTGTAAAAGAAACTTTCTGTCATTGCCAAAATCAGTTACTCAACCTTCAAAAAAGTGTCCAGGGTCTGGACCTGTGGCATAGAAATCAGCTCTCTACTATGGCCTGCTATGGCAGTAAGAAGATGGCCCAAGTCCTTGGGCCCCTGCACCCATGTGGGAGACAAGGAAGAAGCCCCTGGATCCTGGCTTCAGATTGGTACAGCGCTGGCCATTGCAGCCATTTGAGGAGTCAACCAGTGGATGGAAGAACTCCTTCTCTCTCATCTCTCCTCTCTCTGTGTAACTCTGACTTTCAAATAAATAAACAAATAAATCTTAAAAAAAGTGTCCAAAACCCAAAAAGCATATCACTGTACTAATCAGAGCTGCTCTGTTCTCTCAGTTTAAACTGAACAATGGTTCTGCTGAGGAACTAATATAATAATAATAAGGAAAGGGAGAGGATGTCCAGCTTTGCATTCTTTGAATATATACAGGGTAGGGTGAGTGCACTGGTTTGAATTGATGCAGGGACTAGCATGTGATTCAATAGGTCAAGCTGCTCTTCTGACATTGGCATCTCATACTGGAGTGCAGCTTTGAGTCCTGGCAACTCCTCTTCCATTCTAGATTTTTGCTAGTCTGTGGAGAAGGCAGTGAATAATGGCCCAACCATTTCTGTCAACCATATGGAAGACCTGGATGAAGCTCCTGGCTCCTGTCTTTCATCTAATTCAGTCCTGATGTGGTGGGCATTGTGCAGTAAGCCAACAGATGAGTGATTTCTGCTGCTTGTCTTTCTCAGTCTCTTTCAAATAAAAAAATTAATTTAAAAATGAAGGAGTGGCCATTTGACATAGTGGTGTGACCACTGCTTGGGATGCCTGCATCCCATGTCAGAGAGCCTGGGTAAAGTCCCAGCTCTGCTTCTGACTCCAGCTTCATATTGGTGTGCATTCTGAGAGACAGTGATGAGGGTTAAAGGAGTTGAGTCCGTGCCACCCTTGTAGAGACCCAGATTGTGTTTCAGGTTGCTGGTTTGGGCTTGGTCCTGCCCCAGCTGTGGCATAAAGTTGGGGAGTGAACCAACAGATTTGAGACATATCCACGTATTTTCTTTTCAGTACAAAAATAAAATAATTATTTTTAAAGATCAAGAGAGTTCTCAAAAGCTTTAAAATAAAAAGATCAAGCTGTTTCAAAACTATCACAAATGTGTTCAGAACAGGAAACACATTGTGAATATTGTATTATTTCTGCAGTCTCCATACAGGCATGTAGATGCTTAGAGGGGGTCCAGTTTTATAACGTTGGCCTAATGGGAATTGGGTAAGGTTTAGCTTTTATAGTATTTGATGCTGTCCCTGTTTTACTAACATGATGTGGATATTGTCATCTTACAATTTGGTCATTTTAAGAGTAGTTAATTTTGAAATTATTTCAAACTTAGAGAAATACCATGAGCGAGTCCCATTCATTGAGAATGCCCAGTTAGTATCCTTTTAGCACTTTTGCCCCTGACCCAAGATGTTTCTGCTAACTATAGGGTGGTCCCCTGATAAATAGCATATGAACCCCAATTTAAGAAACCAACATTAATCCAACACAACCCAATCCACAGAACTAACATCTTTTTCCAACCATGTTAAAATATCGTTTCTCCCACTGTGATTCCATGTTATTTTTCTGGAATTCTAATATGAAATTCTAATATGAAAACCCTTAATAGATATCAAGAGCAGAGATGACTCAAGATGGGTCCCTCCAGTGTTCCTTTCTGAGAAAATGTGGGCCCTGTATTCTCATCAGAAGCACCATGGTTCGATGCAGGCTCTGCTCAGTCTCCCATCTGTGCTATGATGGATGCTATCAACTTGGTACTTAGTGAATTTCTGCCAGATTAATTCACTTGCAACCTTTTAACTATTTATTTATCCATTTTGAATGCAGAATTACAATGAGTGATCTATATCTATATCTATGTCTACATCTATATCTTTTAAAAGGATTTATTTATTTATTTATTTGAGAGAAAGAGAGGCAGTGAGAGAGAAAGACAGGTCTCCCATCTACTGGTTAACTCCCCAATTGGCTGCAACAGCCAGAGCTGCATCAATCCACAGCCAGGAGCCAAGAGGTTCTTCTGGGTCTCCCATGCAGGTGCAGAGGTCCAAGCACTTGGGACATCTTCTACTGCTTTCCCAGGCCATAGCAGAGAGCTGGATCTCTCTCTCTCTCTCTCTGCTGGTTCATTTCCAAAGAGTTGCAATGTTAAGTTCTTTGTCAAGCTGGAGCTAGGATGAATGACTATTTCCCAGTCTTCCACATGGGTGGCAGGGCCCAAGGACTTGGGCCATGTTCTGAAACCTTCCCAGGTGCATTCACATTGTGCTTGATCAAAAGCAGAGAAGCTGGGACTTGAGGCAGCACCACAGCACTCTGATGTGGAATGCTGGTGTGGCAGGCAGTGGCAAAACTTGCTGCACCACAGCATTTGTATATGCTGTGCTATATACACATTTTTATTCCTTTTTGGAATGTGTGGACTTTTATTAAAAATTATTCCAATTTGCCAGCGCGCGGCTCACTAGGCTAATCCTCCGCCTTGCGGCGCTGGCACCCCGCGTTCTAGTCCTGGTCGGGGCACCGGATTCTGTCCCGGTTGCCCCTCTTCCTAGGCCAGCTCTCTGCTGTGGCCAGGGAGTGCAGTGGAGGATGGCCCAAGTCCTTGGGCCCTGCACCCCATGGGAGACCAGGATAAGTACCTGGCTCCTGCCATCGGATCAGTGCAGTGTGCTGGCCGAAGCGCGCCGGCCGCGGTGGCCATTGGAGGGTGAACCAACGGCAAAGGAAGACCTTTCTCTCTGTCTCTCTCTCTCACTGTCCACTCTGCCTGTCAAAAAATAAAAAATAAAATAAAAAAATAAAAAATTATTCCAATTTTATGCCAGTATCCTATTTCCTATCATATTTTCATCCACTACCTTTAATAGTATTTTTAATCATCAATACTACATGAAATGCTGGTGTTTTAATTCCCAATATTGTTTCTCCATTTATATTTTGATCTAGCATCAAAGCTAAGGGCTCACTCTTCTGTCCTAGTTAGTGTGTCATTATGTACTATATCATTATGAGTTCGTAGATTCTTATCTTGTTAAAGGTATTATAGTCTGAAATTATGTGTTCTGATGCTCAAGTTATTCCAGATCCTAGAGGAATCCTCTTCAACACACCAAATTAGGGCCCCAATATCTACAGTTGGTGTAAGTACCATCTTAGGAGAAAAGATTCACTAATTCTTATCTTCCTTCCCTGAATTACATTTCCCTTAAAGGTGCCATTTCTTTCATCAAGTCTTGTTACTATTAATGAATATTTACCATTCAGCAGTACTCTTCTATGTTTTCTCTGGAGATGTTCTTTAATACTAAGGTCATTTTACAAACCAAAATCTCATCAAGTCACACTCCTCTTTCAACTGTGTGGATGGTTTCCCATGACCTTTGAACAGGGACCATAGGACTTACTGTGGTCTTCAGAAAGACAATGCTATGTATGGGTTGTACCCTGTTAGGTCTTGTCTACCAGCTGTCTGCTCGCTATTCTCTTCTTACATGCTAGGACTCGGAAGGCTCTCAGTTGTATCATAGACTTTACAAATTTCCTCTCAACCCATCAAAATTACTAGAAGTTCCAAAGGTGAGGCTAAACTCTGTTTTTAATAAAAAAAAATTATTGTTTTATTTGAGAGGTAGAGTTACAGACAAAGGGAGAGACAGAGAGAAAAATCTTCTATCCACTGGTTTACTTCTCAGTAGACACAACAGACTGAGTTGGGTTGATCTGAGGCCAGGAGCCAGAAGCCTGGAGCTTCACTCTTCTCTCCCACATGGGTGCAGGAGCCCAAGCATTTGGGCCATCTTCAACTGCTTTTCCAGGCCAAAGCAGAGAGCTGGATTGGAAGAACAGCTGGAACTCAAACTGGCACCACAGGCAGAGGCTTAGCCCACTACACCGCAGTGCTGGACCCTAAACTCTTTTAAAATAAGATTTACAGTGTTTGTTTGAAAGGCAGAGATACAGAGAGAGAAGGTTGCAGTGGAGACAGAGATCTTCATCTGCTGGTTCATTCCCCAAATAGATGCAGTAACAGGGAGATGGCTCATAATGGAGCAGCTGGGACTCAAACCAGGGCTCACATGAGATGCTGGCATTACAGGCAGTGGCTCCATGTGTCAGCTACTTCATTTCTTCTTTCAAAGGAGTTCTCATCTCTAAGTGATTCAGAAAGATGTACCAAAGGACCTTTGAGATGGTTATGATAAATTATCTCTTTTAAATTTTACATTCCACAGGACACACAGTATAACTAAATTATTTACCAACACAACCTCATTCCTTGAGAGTGGCCTAACTCAGATGAGATATGTAATGAATGCTAATCTCTGGATAAAAAGTGATGATCATGTCCATAAAGAAGATTGCAGTATAGCTCAGCTGAACAAAGGATAACATGATACTGTGAGTTAGTCAATAGCAACACAAAAATATGGTGATTATTTAAAATGCATATTACAATAATTTCATCATGACAGCCTCCATTTTGGATACACCTTCAGTGCTCTAAGTTTCTACAGCACAAGCAGCAGTGTGGACAATGAAAGATTCTTGCTGGGAGAGATAAGAGGAATCTTTTAGCATCACTGACTCACGCATTAGCAAGACAGATTTTCTGCAAATAATTGAAATCCATAATCAGCAGCTTTGTTCAAAATTTCATTTTCTGTAACTGTGAAAGTGAAATTAAGGGACGAGATTTGGGACAGAATTCTTAAAGATACATGAAGGTTATTGAGTGGTACATAACTTGGCAAACCCACAGCAGCAGGTTTTATATAAGAAACAGATCACCATAAACAGCTCACTCACACCATCAGAGTGCCCAATTTTGTCTTCTACCTCTTTAACTTCATCTCCATTATCAGCAATTTTATTTATGTTTTAGAATTTAGTTCAAAATGAAGGTATAACCAGAGGATATCACTACTCCTAATCTAGGTAATACCAGTGAGCAAAAATACAGTGTCTTCAATGGCAAACATCCAACTTTCAGTATTATGCCAAACTTATTAAAGAACATGATACTGGGATTTTTTACAATGATGGAATAATAAAAATCATTAAAGCAATTTATCAGGTTTATAATGTACATCAAGTGAAAGTGCTGGCAGTGTGTGCAAATGTAGAGCACAGTGTGTAAATTGTTGAGTAATGTCAGGCAGAAGTGAGAAAATTAATCATGCTGGGTAAAAATATATGGGAACAAGAATTCAGCAGGCAATGTTAAGCAGAGAAGCACCACATGGAAGTATGGAATCATTGTTTAATGGATACCCTATTCTGGGTTCACAGCTGGGAGGTAGAAATACACTTGGAGATGCAGAGGTCCCTGATCCTCTTCATGATGACTTTTACCCAACCCAACCAAGACAGTATTCTTAGTCATTCTCACATGGAAGCAAGGGTCTTTATGCCTTTATCTCAGCTGTGGGCTCTTTCAATTATCTTTCCTCCAGTGCTGGACTTAAGTATCCTGCAAGTGAAGCAGATTTTCTTCCCCAGCAGAGCAGCTGGGGACAACAGTGGGGAATCAGGTGTCAATGATTGGGAAAATGTAATTGACCCTACAGAGCCCTCTAGTGGTGAATAGTCACATTCCAATGATTCATGACCCATTATTATATCCCAATGAGGACCCCAGCAACACTCAGACCTCCCAGAGTTAATTAAACCAAAGATGCTCTCCAGTTAGCACACCTTCTCTTGCTTGTTATTGAGAGAGGCACTTGAGGACTTAATCTAGGAGAGCTTCCTTGTCAGATGCTTTGACCCCCAAGAGGAGAGTTCTTGCACAGAGTAATCATAAGCCTCTCTCCCTGGTCCATGTCCTTGGATGCAATGTGCAAGCTTCATGACACAGAAAAATAAGGAAGGAAGGAAGGAAGGAAGGAAGGAAGGAAGGAAGGAAGGAAGGAAGGGAGAAAGAAAGAAAGGAAGGAAGAGAGAAAGAAAGAAAGGAAGGAAGAGAGAAAGAAAGAAAGGAAGGAAGAGAGAAAGAAAGGAAGGAAGGAAGGAAGGAAGGAAGGAAGGAAGGAAGGAAGGAAGGAAGGAAGGAAGGAAGGAAGGAAAAGAAAATAGCATTGTGGTGCAACTCATGAGTTTACCATAAATTTAAATAAAGTGCGGGCTGGTGCTGTGCCATAATCATTAAGCCTCTGCCTGTGGCACTGGTATCCCATACAGGTGCTGGTTCATGTCTCAGCTGCGCCACTTCCAATCCAGCTCTGTGCTAATGACCTGGGAAAGCAGTGGATGGTGGCCCAAGTGCTTGGACCACTGTACCCATGTGTGAAGAAACTCATGGTTCCTGGCTTTGAGTTGGTCCAGCTCTGGCCATTGTGTCCATTTGGGGAGTGAACTAGCAAATGGAAGACCTCTCTCTTGGTCTTTCCCCTTGTCTATCTATGACTGCTTGTCAAATAAATAAGTAAATATTTTTAAAAATTAGACAAAGTAACATTTATCTGTGTAATTTCTGTCCTATAAGTAAATCAGAAATTAGAGACTAAGCATAATTGGTTTTCAAATTTCCTATAAATCAAAAATTTACCTCTTGCAGTAGCATGCAGTAAAATTTACTTTTTCAAAGAGGAAGAAGTTTAATAAGAGCCTTCAAAGAACTTTCTATGATGAGCCAAATTCACTGTTGCCAGAAAAAAATTTGTAAATTTTAGGAAGGCTGATTAGAAAAAATCAGATATGCCTTCCCCTAGCCACATGACTTTGTGAGATTAAGAAAGTGCTTTGGCCGGTGCCATGGCTCAATAGGCTAATCCTCCACCTGTGGCGCTGGCACACCAGGTTGTAGTGCTGGATGGAGCGCCGGATTCTGTCCCAATTGCGGGTGCAGCGGCCATTGGGGGTTGAACCAATGGAAAAGGAAGACCTTTCTCTCTCTGTCTCTCTCTCACTGTCCACTCTGCCTGTAGGAAAAAAAAAAAAAAAGAAAGTGCTTTGTTTCAACTTTTTCCTGTTGATGAATACTGTCCCTTGAAATTTTTTCTTTAAAACTAAATACTAATTACCAGTAATCAATCATCCAAATAAGTACATGATAATATACATTAATTATTTTTTATTCAGCACATCATAGTGACAAATGTAGAGTAGTAGCACATTTATAGTCTGTCCTGGACTCTATTAAAATATTTATTTATGAGAGAGAGAGAGACCTTCCACCTGCTGGTTCACTCCCCAAATGACTGCGCCATGCCAAAACCAGGAGCATGGAACTCCAATGGTTCTTCCATAAAAGTGGGAAGTGCCAAAGTATTTCAGCAATATTCTGCTGCTTTCCTACACACATTAGTAGTGAACTGGATCAGAACTGGGACTGGAACCTGAGTTCATCTGGGATGCCAGCATTGTGAGCAGCTGCTTAATCTGCACCAAATGCTGGCCCCTGTTCTTGATTCTTAAAGGAAGGACACAGTAATGTCTAGCTGAAGAGAGATATGTACCAGACTTGAGTTTTACTATGGACAGATGACAGACACTGTAGATTTAGCTGAGTTTATGCCCAAGGGGTAGGACTCATTTAAGTTTCTTTTTTTAAAGATATGTTTTATTTACTTGAAAGACAGAGTTACAGAGAGAGCCAGAGCCAGAGCGAGAGCCAGAGTGAGAGTGAGAGCGAGAGCAAGAGCGAGAGCGAGAGAGAGAGAGAGAGAGAGAGATGATGTCTTCCATTCCACTGGTTCTCTCCCCAGTGACTGCAATGGCCAGAGCTGAACTGATCCAAGCCAGGAGCTAGGAGCTTCTTCCAGGTGTCTCATGTAGGTTAGGGGCCCAAGGACCTGGGCCATCTTCCACTGCTTTCCCAGGCCATAGCAGAGAGCTGGATCAGAAAAGGAGCAGGCAAGACTTGAACTGGTGCCCATAAAGGATGCTGGTGCTGCAGGCTAGGACTTTAATCCACTGCACCATAGCACTGCCCCCATTTGGGTCTTCTAACAAATCCTGGTGTTAGCTTGACTTGTAAATAGAGACAATTAATAAATTGCACAATAACATTGGTAAATAATAGAGATATCTTTTGCTTATTTAGAAGGAGACTTTTAAAAGTAATTTTATAAAGAATATAAGGAGGGACTAGCATTTAAGCCACCATTTGTGAGAATGAAATCCTATGTGGGTGCCAGTTCAAGTTCTGCCTGCTACACTTCTGCTACAGCTCCTTGATGATGGCCTGAGGAAACATCAGAGAATTGGCCAAGTGCTTGGGCTCCTTCATCCATGTGGCAGTCATGGAAGAAGTTCCTGGCTTTGACCTAACCCAACCCCTGTCTTTGTAGCCATTTGGGGAATGAACCAGATGATGGAAGATCTGTCTTTCTCTCTTCTCCGTAACTTTGACTTTCAAATACACAAATAAGTCTTTCATAAAAAGAATATAAATGAAAATCAACTCTTTAGAAATAGGTGATTTTAGGAGCTCATCAATGTGGCTGAGGAGGTTATGTCCTATCTGCAAGCCTGGCATCTAATATGGGTACCTGTTCAGGTCCTGATGCTCCACTTCCTATCCAGCTCCCAGCTAATGGCCAGGGAAAGCAGCTGAAATGACCCACATGATTGGGTCCCTGCCATCTACATGGAAGACGAGGAGGAAGCTTCTTTCTCCTGGCTTTGGTTTTACCCAGCTCTGGCCATTGCAGCCATCTGGGTAGTGAAGCAGCAGATGGAAAGTCTCTGACTCTGTTTCTCCATCCTTACAAATCTGCCTTTCAAATGAGTGCAATATATCTTTAAAAAGAGAAAAAATAGGTGATTTTATCCAATGTTAAAATGAATTCTTTAATGTTTCTTCAAAGGTCCTGTATTCTTCTGTATTGTAGGAAATAGCTGAAAATATTTAAACCCATTTTGATAGAGATTTTTAAAATTTATTTGAAAGAATTATAGAGATAGCTATAGAGATAGAGATATAGAGAAATATAGAGAAAGAGAGGGAGAGAGAGATAGAGAGAGAAAGAGAGAGATGTTGGTTCCATTTGTTGGTTCACATCCCAAATGGCCACAATGGCCAGGGCTGGGTTGATGCAAATCCAGAAGCCAGGAGCTCCTTCTGGGCTGCCCACATAGGTGCAGGACCCCAAATACTTGAACCATCTGGGACTTGAACTGGTGGCCATATGGGATGCCAGCACCATAGTCGCTGGCTTTACCCACTATTTTCACAGTGCTGGACCTCAATTTTATTTTAAAAATAATAAAAAATAAGTTGCATATTTTACTTACAATCAAATAGATTAAAAATAGGTACATTTGTTTTGGGAATCTCTAACATTTTCAATCATTATACCAATTTAAAAGTCTTAGTACATCAGCTTGAACAGATACGGAGGTCCAGGTTGGGTAGATTTTTCTCTTCTGTGGAATTTACATACATTCTATCATCCTAATGATTTTTAGTTCTTTAGCAATGCTTTATATAAAAGCACTCAAAATGTCATGGTTATAAAATGAAATGATGATGTGTATTGTCCATGAACCTTTTGAAATACCTTCTTATAAAATATAGGGGCTGGCACTGTGGCATAGCGAGTAAAGCCACCGCCTGCAGTGCCAGCACCCCATATGGGCACTGGTTTGAGACTTGGCTGCTCCACTTCTGATCCAGTTCTCTGCTATGGCCTGGGAAAGCAGTAGAAGATGGCCCAGGTCCTTGGGCCCCTGTACCCATGAGGAAACCCAGAGGAAAACCCTGGCTCCTGGCTTCAGATCAGCTCAGCTCTGGCCATGGCAGACATTTGAGGAGTGAAGCAGCAAATGGAAGACCTCTTTCTCTCTCTCTCTGCCTCTCTTTCTCTCTGTGTGTAACTCTTTCAAATTAAATCTTGAAAGGGACAAAGGAAGGAAATAAGGAGGGAAGGAAGGAAGGAAGGAAGGAAGGAAGGAAGGAAGGAAACAGAAGAATCTGAAATGAATGAATAAATGAAAGGAAGGGAGGGAGGGAGGGAGGAAGGAAGACAGAAAAGGAAAGAAAGAAAGCAGAAGGGGTGAAGGGGTAACAAGAACCTGAAATGAGTGAGGCTTATATCCTTGTTCCATCAGTCCCAACTCTGACTATAGATAAGGACATAGGGTGCCAGTTTCTTTCTGGCTACTTCTTGCTGATATGAACCATTGACATGGAGTATCTGTAATCTGGATTGGATTGATTGAAGAGCAGTCTTGGGTTTTTCCTGCATAATTGCTGGGGATTTAGTAGTCATATGCTCCTGTAAAGACTTTTGAAATATGTTAATTGTACATGGTAATAATGGAAGCATTATGACTATGAGGATAAAAGGAGAAATTAGAAACATTGCCCATGGTGGGAAAGATGGCCAAAATGAGGAGAACAAAGAGGGATATAGGAGAGCAAAAGAGTCCTGCCAGTTAATGTGAAGACAGATGTACGCCTGAGTGCTCCTGTTTTGTTTAGTGTGTACGTGCAGTCAAGGAGCTGTGGGGTAGTTAGTCTGGCCTGCTTCTGGTCCTGGGGCCCCTCATTTCCTAGCTGGCCTGGGAGGAGAGCTGGCCTGAATAGATTAGTTTTAATAGGTGACATCTCTAAAAGAAATTTAGAGCTCTGCCTGCAATGTTACTGATCCTAGGTCATCCCTTCAACCATGCTGGTTACTTTGGAAGTTGGGAAGAGTGAAGGGCTTTTTCAGTTTAGGGAGGGCCAACAGGGTCTGCAGCTCTGACCCAGGAGTCCTTCAACCTCCAGGGAAGTTCCATTTCCAGTAGTGTCGCTCTTGGTAGAGTTGTCAGGCCCCTTCAGGAGCCATCTTCTAGCATGACTGCTGCTTGCCCAATGCCCAGATTGCTCATATTGCCAATCAGTGCCATTTGAGGTAGACTGGCTTTGTTGGGTCTCCTTGGTGGAAGACTCCTATGTAAGGCAGCCATTAATTGGCCTGCCATCTATCCTTACATTGCTCCTGTACATTGGCTGCCTAAATAACTCCTCTTCCTCCTAGTCTCTGTTAAAGTGGACTACGGAGGCAGCCTTTGGGAAGGTCAGCCAAGGGGGTGCTCAATCCCATCCCTAATCCTTGGTGGCCAGAGCTACAAATCTATAGTCACAGGCATGTTATCACAGTGTTTTTCAGGGCTGGTACTGTGGCACAGCAGGTTAAAGCCCCAGCATGCAGTGCTGGCTCACCATACGGATGCCATTTCAAGTCCCAGATGCTTCACTTTTGATCCAGCTCCCTGCTAATGCACCTGGGAAAGCAGCAGAGGATGGCACAATTCCTTGGGCCCCTGAATCCATGCGGGAGAACTAGGAAGAAGCTCCTGGCTCCTGACTTTGGAATAGTTCTGCTCATGTGGCTGTTTGCAGAGTGAACCAGAAGATGGGAGACTTCTCTCTCTCTTTGTAATTCTTTCAGATAAATAAAATAAAAATAAACCTTTAGAATAAATAAAAATAAAAAAAGAAAGATAAGATTATGCCCATAAGGAAAGGTATGTCCCTCTAGGTAAGATCAAACATTAAGACCATCTTATCTAAATTGTCATGCATTTTGAAGTAATTATTAAGACCCTCTCTCCCTTAGTTTGGTTTGAAAAGGAAGGTTTCAAATGTTTGCTGTACAAAAAGTCTTTCAGAACCTTGAAGAGGACACATTTTAAACATAGAGCCCATAATGTTTCAATTTCCATGAGCAGTAAATCTGATTTTTAGTACAAAATGTGAATGATGAAAGACTTTAAATAGGTAAAATTGTAAATGGTTAAATTTATAAAACTCATTAAATAAAAAGAAGAGGTGATTGCCTACTCCAGACAGTATTTTCGAAAGCATCTGCAAGATTTTATAAAACATTTATCTCTTTTAGGCCTCTAGGACCTTTTCATGAAGATAACCATCATGACTGATAGCAACACAACAAGATGATAGGACTTTTGTAGCATTTGGACATTTGTATTGATAGCATTTTACATCATCATAACATTTAGTACCATTTCACATCTTGACACTACCTTTAATATAACCCAATTAGCCTAATTAGTTGATGTCTCTACAAGATGAAAGAAATATCCTTTGACATTTCCAGGGGCCCAACTGGAAATATCAAAGTCCAAAGAATTTGGAACTTTATTTTTTGAATGCCTGCAAAGATTTTAATCCAAGAAGGCTTAAAATGTCTGGTAGAAATAGGATCCCTTAACATCTTAATGCAATATAGGCCAGACTTGATCATTGTTCAAAAGTGATCCCTCAAATGCTTTAAAATGAGCATATAATCAAACCACAACTCTTATTAATAAAGACTCAGGTGTTTTTAAACAATTGATCTCTTTGGTCTTTCTCTAAAATGGATAAGTAAAACCTTAAATGAGTTAGCACACAGAATCATCTCATAATTTGAAGCAATTTTAACAGAGAAATAGAGAAGAAAAGAGAGCTTACTGGAGTTGGTAGAAAACTGACAGACTCACCAATTAAACAAAAAAACTATTAAAAGGAGATGCTTTTAATCTATTTCAGAATTAGCAATTAAGACTATCACCAAATAGTTCTGATTTCCTTGAGTTACATTTTGAATTGATCCTTTAAAAATCTCCAAATCAAGAGATTTTCTAAATAAAAGAATATAGCAAATTTCAACCTTAATCTCAAGTGGTCTTGAATAATTTTTCATATATGAACATTTGTAAAAATATATTTGTTAACAAATGTAAATTATTTTATAGACTGTAAATCAGACATTACAAAATAGGGGCCAGCACTGTGGCGCAGTGGGTTAAAGTCCCAGCCTGTGGCACCAGCATCCCATATGGGTGATGGTTCAAGTCCCGGCTGCTCCACTTCTGATCTAGCTCTCTGTTATGGCCTGGGAAAGCAGTAGAAGATTGCCTACGTCCTTGGGCCCCTGCACCCATGGAGACCTGTAAAAAGCTCCTGGTTCCTGGCTTGGGATCAGATCAGATCAGCTCTGGCCATTGCTGTCATTTGGGGAGTAAACCAGTGGAATGGGCAATCTCTCTCTCTGGCTGTACCTCTCTCTGTAACTCTTTCAACTAAATAAAATAATTCTTTAAATAATCTTCCTAGATTCAAGACAGAAATTCCTTCAAACCCAATATCCAGTTGAATTTTACAACTGAACCAAAATTTCATGCCCGAGATCGTTATTTACCAAAGACATCTTTTTGGATTTTAAACTGAATTTGAGCCTAGTTTTTCATCCAGAAAACACCTTGGGCTAATAATGTCTGGTCAACCATCAGCTACTTGGAACTGTCTGAAACAACTACATCTTCAGGCAGCTCCATGACCCCAAGGTTGACTGTGCCCAGTGGCCAGGGTGCCACAGACGAGTTACTCACTAGTGGTTGTTCAACATCACATTCAATTTCATGAAGGAGGACATTCATCAGAGCAGATGGGCACCTTCTTGTTGAAGAGATTCCCAATGAGGACAATGTAATAGGTGACAGAATGAAGTGCTACTGTGCAGAGAAAGTTATACCTGGAAATAGTAATGAACCCAGTGAGCCAGTTGGTTCGAGCATTATTCCACATAGGTTAGGAGAGCTATCTCCCAGGGTAATGTTTCCATGGGAGGGGCCCTTTATTTCCTTTCCACCCCTTTTGTGGAACATTGCTGGATAGAGGGCTTCATGGGTGTGGAATTCCTGAAATCCTACCAGGACTTTACAAAGGACTTGGTGGCCCACTTGGTGGAGGTCATGAGAAATTCCAAGGTGGCCAGGTTAAAATCACAGGCAAGACTTTGTCTCCATGAAGTATTAGCGAAGAGATTTTGGCTGCCGCTAGACAAGGCAGGGAAAAAGATAGAAGAAGGCTAGGCATGGGGCATTCTTTCAAGTGAAGTTGCTCAGGACTTGCCACAGTTCTTGAGATTTCTTTGCCAGCACTGACAAATATATTACTGGAGATGGCTGGAACAGAGATGTTTGTCTTCATGTGAGAGAGAATCTAGATGTGATATAGAGTAGCAGTGCGAGATGTGGCTGCATTATGTTAGGTTTTAGGATTTTAGGACTCATAGAAGGATAGGAGGTAGCTAGTTAAAGGTCTTTATGGGCCACTGCGGTGGCATAGGGGATGAAGACTCCAGCTGCAGTGCCAGCATCCCATGTGGGTACTGGTTCGTGTCCTGGCTGCTCCACTTCCAATCCAGCTGTCTGCTATGGCCTGGGAAAGGAGCAGAAGATGGCCCAAGTCCTTGGGTCCCTGAATCCATGTGGGAGACCAGGAAGAGGTTCCTGGCTTCTGGCTTCTGATCAGCAGAGCTCTGGCCATTGCAGCCATTTGGAGAGTGAACCAATGGAAGGAAGACCTTTCTCTGTCTCTCCCTCTCTCTGTCTGTAATTATAACTCTCGTGTTGGGGTCTCAAGCCCGATGCTAGCCCCTGACCAGCAGGGGCAGCACAAGCCCTCCCCAAAAAGGCGAACGGGAAGGGTAAGGTTGACAGGTGAACACACCACAAGCACCCATGAGTTCTGTCGAAGCAGGAACCACTTTATTGAGGAAGTGTGCAGGTATAAAGCTTATGAAAGACATGCACAGTAGGGGAGCCAATCAGTGAAAAGGTCATGCAGGCATGGGTGCACCACACACAGGGGCACCTTAAGCAAAGTATAGAGATCATGCACTGTCCACGTGTCTGGAACTAAAGCAGACCTATCCCTGCCAGTGGTCTGATGATCATATGTAGCTTAATGGCAGCAGCCACAGACACACCCATCAAACATCCACCAGGCACCATATTGGGATGGAGATTTTAGGCAATGCCCAATACTCTCAAATAAAATAAGTAAAATCTTTTTTTTTCTTTTTTGAGAGGCAGAGTTAGACAGTGAGACAGAGAGACACAGAGATGGGTCTTCCTTCCGTTGGTTCACCCCCCTAAATGGCCGCTACAGCTGGTGCGCTGTGCTGATCTGAAGCCAGGAGCCAGGTGCTTCCTCCTGGACTCCCATGCAGTTGCAGGGCCCAAGCACTTGGGCCATCCTCCACTGCCTTCCCAGGCCACAGCAGAGAGCTGGACTGGAAGAGGAGCAACTGGGACAGAACGGATGCCCCACCAGGGACTAGAAACCCGGGGTGCCAGCGCTGTAGGCAGAGGATTAGCCAAGTGAGCCATGGCACTGGCCAATAAATAAAATCTTGAAAAAAAAAAAAAGAGGCAGGCTAGAGGGGAATTGAGATTTAGAACCCATGAATTAAGCAAAATATGGCCTGAGGGAAGAAGGTCCTTTCACAGGAAAGAGTCACCCCAAATGAGAACCTAAGTTCTGAGTTCTCTAAGAGGAGACCACGAGAATCTCCAAGCTCGGACTGGTGTCCATTTTAAGCTGTTACAGATAAGCATTTCCCCCAAGAGCAGGAAACTGACTAAACATGCCAGGCCCTAAGAGGGGCATGAACTGGCCCAACCAAATACCCCAGGCCCTAAAGGGAGGAAGAAGCCTCATGAGCATCACCCCAATATGCTTGAAATGGCAGAGACCTCTCTTACCAAGCCAGTGGGTTGAGAATTAGGTTCGCTGTGGCCTGCAGTGATGAGATCTGGCAAAAGCTCTGTGAATGCATTGAGAAATGAGAAAGTGCAAGCAGATGAGAAAGTGATCTGGAGAGCATCTCTCAGGGCCATCTGAGTCAGAAGGGAAAAGGACATGGTGGGAAAGAGAAGGTAGGGGGGGCAGAGACAGTAAAAAGGGAAAAGAGTTCAGAAAGGAGAAGAAAGTCTGGAGAAACGTTAATATGCACAGCTCTTACCAAAAGGATACAGGAGTGGCTGACTGGGGCCAGTTGCCATTCCCTCACTCCCCCCTCACATGACACACCACACATAAGGAGATGATACGAACTCACAGTCAGACTGAATTTATTCAAAGAAAATTAACTTGCAGAAGTTGACCAGCTGCCAGTGTGCACAAAGACCAAACATGTGGCTGAAGTCCCAGACACCAGCAACCTGGGCCTTATTATATCTTAGATGGGTTAGGGAAAAGGTGGGGAATAGTAGGTGGAGATGAGCTTCTCCATATAGGTTTTCCAAGTTTTTCAAGGGCTTCCAAACCTGGAGAAGAATGTACGGGGTGAGGTGGGAACAATATAGGATGTGAGACTGAACTGGTCTCTTGAAAGAAGGCAGGGGTAACAAGAACCTAAAATGACTGACGCTTATGTTCTTGTCCCATCATAAGCCAAAGCCAAGAGCCTGGAACTCCATCTGAGTTCCCACACGGATGGCAGAGACACAAGCACTTGGGCTGCTTTCCCAGGTGCATTAGTGTTGTGGGTTAGCTTAGGCTCAAACTTCAATTTCATGCTCTTGCCTTTTACTTAAAGAAGAATTCTAAGTTCAGGCACAAATACAACATGCAGCATGATGAGGTTTATTTATAGTGAGAATACATAGGAATAAATAGTCTTTATTAAAGCAGAGTGTGGCAGGAAGGGGAAAGACAGACTTCCATACCAGCCTATTCTGTGTCCACGAGGGGAGAGAGAGCAAGCATGCATTACCCTTCACCAAGCTTCTTATGAGCTTCCAAAAGGGCAGTGGTTACATAGTCTGCTTGACATGTGGGTGATAGGATTACCTGGGGGTGGAGGAGGTATGGCTTTCAGCTCATGAACTATCTATCTACCTTAGTTTTTCCACTTCATGAGCAGGGAGCTGGATTGGAAGTGGAGCAGCTGAGACTGCAACCAACATGCAGGTGGGATTGCTTGCATGTAGAGGTGGTTAACCCATAGTGCCACAACACTGGCCCTGATATGGACATATCATTAACTAAAGTCTTTATTTCATTTTCAATTCCTCAGTTATTGCATAATATACTTTTTCTGTCTTAGTAACCACAAATTATCATTTTAAAATCAAAATCTAGACATTTTAATTATAAAAATAATACATGGGGTGGCATTGTGATTCTGCAGGTTGAGCTGTTGCTTAGAATACCAGTATCCCATAACAGAAAGCCTGATATGAGTCCTGCCTGCTCTTCTGTTCCAGCTCCCTGATAATCCAGTTTCCTGGTAATGCACCTGGAAGGACAGACAGTGACCCAAGTGCCTAGATCCCTGTTGTTGCTGTGGATTCATTTCTGAGAGGAAGAGGGTGGTGGGGGAAAGAGGTGCAGAGTCACCACACAGACCCCAGGAGTCAGTGAAAGCAGGCCTGAGGCAAGCAGTTGCTACAGCTGCTTATATAGTAAGGCAGCCAATCCAGTCAAGGGGCGGTCTATGCCCTAACCAATCACAGCCTGTTGCCAGGCAGTTTCCAAAGCCATCCTATCACAGCCTGTTGCCAGCCAGGCTCTGTTGCCAGGCAGTTTCTGAGACCATCCAATCACAGCCTGTTGTCAGTCAGGCTCATTGTCATGTGGTTTCCGAAGCCATCCAATCATGGCCTGTTGCCAGGCAGTTTCTGTTGCCAGTGGCCATCTTGCCATGACCTTCTCACTTTCTCGTTCCACCACATTGATCCCTATCACCTATGTGGCAGGCCCAAATGGGATTCCTGGTCTCTGGCTTTATCCTAGCCCACCCTAGATATTGAAGCCATTTCTGGAAGAAAACAGTAGATGGAAGCTCTCTCTCTCCTTCACTCCCTCAACTTCTCCCTCTCTCTCTCTCTCTACCTTTAAAAGTACATCTTCATAACAACACACATATTAGCTATTAAAGACTGCAGAAGAGTATAAAATGAAAGCATGACTCCCTGCATCCTATACTAGTCATATTTCCCAGAACAAACTACTCTTAACTATTTCCTACATTATCTTCTGAGATTTCTATATGCATATATACAAGAGTACTTTAAAGTATCATGAAAATGTAATCAAATGATTAAGTCTAATTTGCTGTAATTAATTTCTTTTTAAATTTTTATTTTTATTTATTTGAAAAGCAGAGTTACAGAGAGGCAGAGACAGAGAGAGTGAGAGTGAAAGTGAGGTCTTCCATCTGTTGGTTCACTCCCCAGATGGCCACAATGGCTGGAGCTGAGCAGATCCAAAGCCAGGAGCTTCTTCAGGTCTCCCACAGGGGTCCAAGGACTTGGGCTGTCTTCCACTGCTTTCCTGGGTCATAGCAGAGAGCTGGATCAGAAGTGGAGCATCTGGGACTTAAACAAGTGCCCAATGGACACAGCAGGTGACAGCTTTACCTGCTGCACCACAATGTCGACCCTTGTAACTAATTCCAAAGTCCATGCATACAAGAAGGTTTCAAAACCATTTGTGTAGTGTGTATTACGAAAAGAGGTGAATGAATTACAAGTTTTGCACCAAAATAATGTCATCTTTAATTCTATTTCTCATGAACTTTTTGAAGTGCCTTCATAAAGATATTTGTGCAGAGGGCTGGCATTGTGGCATAAATGGGTTAAACCACCACCTTTAATGCTGACATCACTTATGGGCACTAGTTTGTGTCCCAGCTGCTCCACTTCTGATCCAAATCCCTGTTTATGTGCCTGGGAAAACAGTGAAAGATGACCTGGTGGAAGCTCTTGGCTCCAGGCCCCTGGCCCCTGGCTCCTGGCTCTTGGATTTGGCCTGGCTCAGCCCCAGCCATTGCAGCCACTTGGGAAGCAAATCAGCAGATTCACAGGGAGAGATGGAACAGCTCTCCTTGCCTGTCTCTCTGCCTTCTGAATGAAATGACAATGAGTAAATAGCACTTTATAAAGAGATACATACGCATGTGTCCTTTTTTTACAAAGGGGCATTTTTTCTGTACCTTGTTTTACATAAGTACTCTGTCCCTACATCATTTTCCAGACCTATTACATATTTAGTATTTGACTGTACAGATATAGCATAATGCATTTTACCACTTCTCTGTCAATATACATTTAGGTTGCTTCTGATTTATTCCCATCTTCAACAATACTACAAAGACCTGACTTGGTCTTTATGTATTTGACCAAATACATGTTAGATAAATTTGAAGTTGAATCCTAGCAAAGGACATTTACATTTAAAGAACTTTGATCTGCTAAATTATCCTCCAAAGAGAGTACTGTGTTATTCTCCTGCCAATATGAGTGCAAGGGCCTGTTTCCCCACACCTTCCAAAAGTGTGTGTGATCAGAGTCCAAATCCCTTCTGATGCTTCCAATTTCCCATTTCTTCTGCTCTCTGTCTTAACTTTTCTTTCCCTCTTTTTAGGTCTCTGATCACACTTGGCTTTTGCCAAACTAATCTGTGAATATGTTCTGCAATTATTTCCTCTCTACTTACCTTCTACACTGCCTTCTCTCACCCTCCAACCTCACTTTTCCTGCTCACAAACTTCCCTGATAGTTTCCCTGCTGCTCGGCACAACTGAACAGAAAACAGGTGCTCGCTCTTTCCCTGGTCTCCCAACCTGCCATCCTCTTCAACCAACAGAGATGTTAATCAGGAAACATGGGAATAATTTCATAGGAAATAACACTGCCTGTGGTGCTGGCATCTAATACAAATTTCTTATACAGGAGTATGGTTTTGCATTTAATTATGCCCATTCTCTACTGCTTATAAACATTATCATATGAAAAAACAGAAATGAGAGTTAACTATATCAGAAATTATGTCAGAAATTAACTCTGAATTTTAAAAAGCTATAATATACATGGTTAATTTTGGCAATCTGCACTAATGACCTGTGTCCTATTACTTTTTGCTTTTGAGTACTTCCCAACCTCTCTACTGACCTCCACCTCCTCCCTCCTCCTTCACTCCTACTCCCTTTCTCCATCACTGCCCCCTTTGCCCCTGAAGCTCTCTCCCTTTGGAAGCAGTCTTGTAGACTGACATTCAATCATGTGAGAAATGTTACTTATTTCAAAATGGTTCTGTAGGACAGGCCTGAATGGCATCTGATGGTAATCAACTGGCCTTCTAATAACCCTTAAATATGTTTCCAGCATACATGGGGCCAGTATTGAGGCATAATATGTAAAGCCACTGCCTGTGACACTGACATCCCACATGGGCTGTGGTTCATGTCGCAGCTACCCTACTTCTCATCCAGCTCCCTGGTAAGGTGCCTGAGAAAGTATCAGAGGATAGCCCAAGTGCTTGCGTCACTGCTTCTTCATGGGAGACGTGGATGAATCTCCTGGCTCCTGCTTTGATCCAGTCCAGTGCTGGCTGTTGTAGCCACTGAGGATGTGAACCAGTAGATGGAAGATTGATATCTGCGTGTGTGTGTGTGTGTTTATCTTTTCCTCTAACTCTGCCTATCAAATAAATTTCTTTTTTTTTTTTTTTGACAGAGTGGACAGTGAGAGAGAGAGAGAGACAGAGAGAAGGGTCTTCCTTTTGCCGTTGGTTCACCCTCCAATGGCTGCTGTGGCCAGCGTGCTGCGGTCGGTGCACCACACTGATCCGAAGGCAGAAGCCAGGTGCTTCTCCTGGTCTCCCATGGGGTGCAGGGCCCAAGCACCTGGACCATCCTCCACTGCACTCCCTGGCCACAGCAGAGAGCTGGCCTGGAAGAGGGGCAACAGGGACAGAATCCGGCACCCCGACCAGGACTAGAACCCAGTGTGCTGGCTCCGCTAGGTGGAGGATTAGCCTGTTGAGCCACGGCGCCGGCCACAAATAAATAAATTTCTTTTAAAAAGTTTTAGAAAGGGGTCCACACTATGGTGCAGCTAGTTGAAAACATCCCTTGTGATACTGGCATCCCATATAGGTACCAGTCCTGGTGGCTCCATTTCACATCCAGCTCCCTGCCAATGGTCTGGGATCAAGTACTTGGGCCCCTACACCCAAGTAGGAGATCTGACTCCTGGCTCCTGGCCTCAGTCTAGCACAGCAGAGGCTGTTGTGGCTATTTGGGGAGTGAACCAGAAGATGAAGATCTCTCTTAGAATAAAAAAAAGAGGGGTCAGCACTGTGGCGCAGTAGGTTAATCCTCCACCTTCTGCGCTGGCATCACATATGGGCGCTGGTTCTAGTCCCGGTTGCTCCTCTTCCAATCCAGCTCTCTGCTGTGGCCTGGGAAAGTAGTAGAAGATAGCCCAAGTCCTTGGGCCCATGCACCCATGTGGGAGATCCAGGAGAAGCTCCTGGCCCCTGGCTTCAGATCAGCAAAGCTC
Organism: Oryctolagus cuniculus; assembly: GCF_964237555.1. Taxonomy (NCBI): domain Eukaryota; kingdom Metazoa; phylum Chordata; class Mammalia; order Lagomorpha; family Leporidae; genus Oryctolagus; species Oryctolagus cuniculus. Next base: position 35,819 of record NW_027208220.1, on the reverse strand, counting down.
CGAACATTGCAGCCAACTGGGGAGTGAACCAGCAGATGGAAGACCTTTCTCTCTATCTCTCTCTCTGCTGATAACTCTACCTCTCAAATAAACAAAAAAACTTTTTTAAAAAAATAGAAAATAGATTAAAATTAAGGAGAACAAATAAAAAAAGCCCCTCTCTCATTCTGCCTTTCTGTTTATAGAAAACTGACCACAAATATTCTGACTGAATTTGACATACGATGGAGCCAAGAAAGATACTGCTGACTTTGTCTATGCCTCCTCAATCCCTTTCTGCAGAAAAAACAATTCCTCTTGCTTTCCAAGCACCCAAAGCCAAAATGACCAGTGCTACCCAGTTTAACTCTGTTAAGGCTGCTCCAGCATTGAAGGAAAGAAGGAGGAAGGGACACAAATGCATGGTGCTTTAGATCATAGTTTCAGACCAGAATCTCATGGTTGGGGGGTGGGTGCTTTCTCAAGATGGGAGTCTCAGGTGCTCCAAAATGGAGTCCCTACTGTCCAGGTGTTACTTCGTTACCAGCTTATGTATCTCATACAAAATATTTCTCTCTTAGGCCGGCGCCGCGGCTCAACAGGCTAATCCTCTGCCTTGTGGTGCCGGCACACCGGGTTCTAGTCCCGGTCGGGGCGCCGGATTCTGTCCCGGTTGCCCCTCTTCCAGGCCAGCTCTCTGCTATGGCCAGGGAGTGCAGTGGAGGATGGCCCAGGTGCTTGGGCCCTGCACCCCATGGGAGACCAGGAAAAGCACCTGGGTCCTGGCTCCTGCCATCAGATCAGCGCAGTGCGCCGGTCGCAGCGCGCCGGCCGCGGCGGCCATTGGAGGGTGAACCAACGGCAAAGGAAGACCTTTCTCTCTGTCTCTCTCTCTCACTGTCCACTCTGCCTGTCCAAAAAAAAAAAAAAAAAGAACATAAAAAAAAATATTTCTCTCTTACACATTTTATAAAACTTGCCAGAAACCTATAGCCATGAGGGGAAGGATGTGCCAAGGATAGCCAGTTAGCCTGATGAGTCTAAGCATCCTGTTCTCAGCTTTTTCCAAGTCGTATTAACAGGTAAACAACACAGTTGCTCAGAAAGTGCTCTTACACTTGTTACAAGAGCTGCTTCCCACCGGAAGCACGAAAATGCTGGTCCATTCACAAGCACTGTGATAGGGAGGGCACTGGAGAAAAGGTCAAAAACAACACACTCGGGCTGAGAGGAGAAATGCTGTCACCCTAACACCCTCTATCCAGAAATCACTTTCTGTGTTCACTTCCTAGATGGCCTCATTATGCTAATGAGTTTCATAAACTGGTAATCTGGTGACAATGACATTCTATCAGGACACTGGAATCACTCAGTTCTTCATGTGAAAACTGCATTACACTGAAACTCACTCAGCAATAGTTTTCAAGGTCACATCTACTCTACATCTCTGTGGGGGGAGAGGTGAACTTTTTTTCTTTCCCCTCTTCTTTTTGACCCCTCCTCCCATTAACAACTTGTATAGATGCTTCCACAGACCACAGTCTTTATGAAAATGTAGAACTAATATCGTCCTATGCCAAAAAATGTCATGGGTTAAACACAGAACCCAAAATAAGACAAGTATCTGGACTTCTTAGTTAATTCAGTGTGGGGTCCAGGGCTGTGGCAGAGTGAGTAAAGCTGCCCCCTTCAGTGCCAGCAGATGGAAGACCTCTCCCTCTCTCTCTGCCTCTGCCCCTCTGTATCTCTGACTTTCAGATAAATAAATAAATCTTTTTAAAAAAAAGTATGGACTGTAAGATAATCAGCCTGGTGGAGCACTGGGTGACTGCAGAACTGGGCAGAGAAAGTGCTACTTTTCTGTATTTGTGTTTATAGTTCTCCACTTCATGCAAATCCAGACTAAAATAACTCCAGTTGTTGACCGCACAGTTCGCTCTCACTTTGTAAAGGAGTCAGCGGCAGGCAATAGCAGTTGACATCCTTCCTAACAGGAGAAGGAAGAAGGGCTGACAACAGAAATTGAAAAGCAGCAATTAAGTCATCAGCTAAGATTCTGTGGCCTCAAACTCCAGATTGAAAAGTCTGTTAACTAAACACGGAAGAAGGATCAACCTGCAAAGTTACTGCTCACCCTTCACGCTGCTCCCTCTGGTGAAAAGCTCAGCAGCAGGGCCACCGCTGCCAGGTGTGTCCATGGGGAATCCAATGCCCGATGAGGTGCAGAATGGGGGCCATGGAGCAGCTCCTATTCTGACCCTCCTTCCCACCCCTGCAGCCTCCCACACTCCTCTGAAGGCCACTGAGCCCCACCCCGCAGAAGCAGCAGCCAGAAGGCATTCTGTGACCCACCCGAAGTGGGAGCTGAGCTTATTTAAATAGAGAGAACTGGCAGCCTCACGGCCTTCCTTCCCCGCCCTCTCACCTGCCCTGCTTGTGCAGTTGTCCTGACCGGTGTTCTCTGTTTTGTAACCACCACATAAAGCACATTGAGGAAAATTTGAGCAAGGTAACACAGGGGCCGGCCGGGCACTGGAAGGCTGGGCAGTGGCGGTGGGAGACAGGAGAGCCAAGGTCCCAGCCCTGACCCTGCCCCGGGAAGCCACCAGGATCACTGAGAATCAAGTGAGCCACGTGGCGGAGCCACCACCCGCCCTCTCACCCATCCCTCTCCCACACCCACATCTGTGTCCCTTCTGTTCTCCATACTTGCCTGAAAGTCCCGGGAGCCCATCCCCCTGCTTCAGGACACTCAGGGAGCAAAGCAGAGAGTGTGGGACAGAAAAAGTCCCTGGCATGTGGGACCCACAGGCGGCAGCTGAAGAGGCACAGAAGCAGCGGGTGGCGGCTCAGGGTGTCTCCGCAGACTTCCTGGGATTGTACGTGCAGGGCAGGAGCCACAGTGAATGTGGGAGAAGGAGCAGTGTGGCCTCTCAGGCTGACTCCCCATGAATGAACTTGCTCTGTTCTCAACTCTGCGCCAGAGAGCAGGCACCAACATGCACGTACGCAGGCGCAGGTACTCCCACGTCCACAAGCACAGGCAATTGGAACACAGAATACGTCAGGGCACCTGGCGACTCTGGGAAATGGAGTCCAGGCCACGCATTTCTAGAGACCAGCGGGCAATCCCCAAGGGATTCAATGTGGAGTGGATGGAGAAATACTGCCAGAAGGGGGCATTCGCTCTGTTCACATCCCCTCTTTTCCTTCCCACCCCAAAATCTCAAGGATCAGTTGGAGTTGGTGTTCTTTCCTGAATCAAATCTTAAAGCATGGCACTCTCTTTTGTAACTGATCCCAAATCCTGGCTCCTTCATAACCTCTGTCTTCTTCCAGAAATATCTTATGGGTTGCATTGTTCCTGGAAACTTCTCTCACATAATAAATGATTATGAAAGCAATATACCTTTTAGCAGAGGTGTAGAGGGTAGAGTTTAACATGCAGATTTGATAATACAATTTTATTTGTGTCTTATTGATGTTTATAGTTCTTCTCAAATCATTTTACACCATCTTTTAATTCCTCAAGCATAGAAACAAAGAAGGGAACTGGATACCGAACTAACATTGCTAAGTGTCTTCTAGGAGCAAGATTAAGGGACTGCATGCCTTACCTCATAGCATTTATACCTTGGATTAATTCTGGAGACAGTATAATCAGGAGTTCACAAAGGGGAAACTGAGGTGCAAAGAGTTTAGAACTTGCCCATGGCAATATCATTAAAATGTCTAGGTTAAAGGCTAACTAAATTCTTTTGTCTTGGGGCTCAGTTTCTAAAACCCCAGATTTGTCATCTGGGGAAAAAAAGTGAGAGAGAGGGAGGCTGGTGCCATGGTGAAGCAAGTAAAGCTGCCTCCTGCAGTGCTGGCATCCCATGTGGGTGCTGGTTTGAGTCCCAGCTGCTCCACTTTGGACCCAGCTCTCTGCTATGATCTGAGAAAGCAGTAGAAGATGGCCCAAGTCCTTGGCTCCCTGCACCCATGTGGGAGACCTGGAAGAAACTCCTGGTTCCTGACTTCAGATGGGCACAGCTCCAGTCATTACAGCCAGTTGGGGAGAGAACCAGCAGATAGAAGATCTCTCTCTCTCTCTCTCCTTCTTTCTGTGTAGCTCTGACTTTCAAATAAATAAATAAATCTTTTTAAAAAAAGTGAGAGAGAGCAAGAGTACCTACAACAATAATCTACACTGTAGAGAACATAGGATTCTAACTTGTCTAAAAAGGAAGACAATTCAAAATTGCTATTATTCCATTGTCATTTTCATTTTTTCTTATGTTTAATATCAAGATAGCATATATATTATGCAATCTTAGGTATACATATGATTTTTAAAATGTTTAAGTAGAAATGCAAATGGATAATTGGATGACATGGAGGTCTATGTTTATGATTGCTTCTGTCAATTCTAGTTCATGGGATTAGAGTTGTTGCTGGATTAGGAATGCTTAAATACTTATCCATTGGTTTCACACTATTTATTGTCAGGCAATATTCTTTGGGTAGACTTCTCTTTCTTGCCAAATTGAAAATGTCATGGGGACAAGAAACATGTTTGCCTTGAAATTAACTCAGCATCTGGACAGACTAAGTCTCTTAGTTCAGTGAATAAATGAGGATATAGAAACAAGCAAATAAGAGTTGTGACCCCCAAGAACTGCCTAGTAGAGGAAACAAGGAAATAGAAATCTATTTGGAGACTGTCACAATTAGGGTTGAAGTGTACAAACAGGAACCATCCATGCCAACAGGTCAAATGTTCACCCTTGCTATGGAAGGCATTCCATTCATTTATTTAATAAGTGTTTATTGAGCAATCTTCTGTGTTGTGTGTAGAAAGAACTAACAGCCACTTGATTTCCCTGAACAACCAGATAGAAGCAGGGAGACTGGGCTGAATCACAAAAGGCTTTGCACACAAAGGTAAGGAAAATAAAAGACAGGGGGTAAATTAGTCTATTAAAGATAATTTAGTAGGATCCACGCAGAGGTACTGTGGCAGTGAGAATGAAGAAAAGGCAAATATTACATTGAGATCTACATGTAGAATCAATGGGAGTACAATGCTTTAATATGGTGGATGAAGGCAGATGAAACTCATGTGTAAATCTTAATTTGGATTTTATTTTTAAAGGACAAGATGTTCTTACTATATTAATGTTCATCAGTAACAAAAGGCTACCTCCAATCAACTTACAAAGTTTGCATAAATCTAGAACACAATCTCATGGGTAAATGTTATGTATAAACCCTATGTAAATCATCAAGCCTATTAGGTAAATTGCTACCATATACAATGGTCCTCACTATGATGCAGTTACTTAGAAATTAGAAGACATGGGGTCAGCGCTGTGCTGTGGTGGGTAAAGCTTCTGCCTGCAGTGCCAGCATCCCATATGGGAACCAGTTTAAGTCCCAGCTTCTCCACTTCTGATCCAGCTCTCTGCTGTGACCTGGGAAAGCAGAAGAAGATGGCCCAAGTCCTTGAGCCCCTGCACCCACATTGGAGATCCAGAAGAAGCTCCTGATTCCTGGCTTCAGATCAGCTTAGCTCTAGCCATTGCAGCCATTTGGGGAGTGAACCAACACATCAAAGATTTTCTCTCTCTCTCTCTCTCTCTCTCTCTCTCTGCCTCTGCCTCTCTGAAGTTCTGCCTTTCAAATAAATAAATAAAATCTAAAAAAATGCTGATGAGAAACTATTTTTAAAGAAAAGAAACTAGAAGACATAATCAATGGCTATACGAACAACCTAAATAAAAGTGAAATTCAAAATTACATAATTCATAGCTGAATTTGGAACACCTCACTAAGTCACAGTTCATGTGTCCAGCAATCTCAGGTACTCAAAGTACAATGAGCAGGACATAAGTAAAAACATTCCTAGAATAGTCAAAATATGCATTATAAAGTCCAAGTGAGGTGTCCTGCCACTGGCTCTGCATCATGGCTCTTAAACTGGTTCATGAACTGGCCCCTCTGGCAGGCGTGAGTGGGCACAAAGAGAAGAAGAAAGCAGTCGGTGTGAACTGTGACTAAGTGGAAAGGGCTCCAAGAACAGTGATGCAGAGCTCTGTGGCCCCTAGCTGGATGTAATATGCAGGCAGGCATTTTGATTTCTGGGAGACTACCATGCTCTGAGTTGTCATGGGGCCATCAGAACTGAGCAGAATCAATACATTCCAGGCCAACATCCACAATTCATCTAGTGATAATGGAGCACAGAAGCTTGGCTTTATGGGTACAACTAAGCCTCACTCCCTTGCTATATCTTTGTTTGGAGCCACTGGAACTGGAGAGCACATGGGGTCAGAGGGGGTAGAGGAGCATGGTGTGTGGGGGTCTAAATGTGGCAGCAGTGTGCAGAGGGAGGTGTGGAGGGGGAGGAGAGAACCAAGAGCATCTAACACTAGGGGCATAAGGAGCAGAGGAGGAAGGGAGACAGGGATGATTTGTCTGCATTATGCCTGGTACTCTCCTGAGTATAATTGATACAACATGAATGATGTGAATATAGTGTTTACTCTAAAGACATTTCAGTCCTGGGGGACAGGTGACAAGGACATAGATAATTACAAAACAGTGTGATAAAAGGTGTAGGTGCACAACAGAATCACCTACATCATTTGTGGATTTCATGTCCATGTCAGGTAAGAACTGGGCTAAGGTCAAATCTCAGAGGGATGAGAGCCCAGAAATGACACAGTTGTCTGAAAAGAAAATAGGCAGGTGATAGGCAGATGCTTGGTAACTGAAGCTGGAGCCAGAGCATATATCCTGACTGACTGGAGGCTGTCAAACTGTCATTAACCTGTACCAGGCTGAGATGTCCTAGCTTCTATCCTGGTGTGCATGTCTGTAGAGAGGCATAACAAGAAAGAGAAACTCACCTCTGGCTGTGGTTGACCAGAGGGACTGTGGGAGGTCCTCCATTTGAGGCCAGAATCATTTTACCCTGAGGTTTCCTCATTCATGGGAAGGCTCCTTTTCTTTTCTTTTCTTTTCTTTTCTTTTCTTTTCTTTTCTTTTCTTTTCTTTTCTTTTCTTTTCTTTTCTTTTCTTTTCTTTTCTCTTCTCTTCTCTTCTCTTCTCTTCTCTTCTCTTTTCTTTTCTTTTTCCTTTTTTTATTTGACAGGCAGAGTTAGAGAGTGAGAGAGAGAGACAGAGACAGGTCTTCCTTCCATTGGTTCACCCCCTAAATGGCCGCGACGGCTGGTGTGCTGTGCCGATCCAAAGCCAGGAGCCAGGTGCTTCCTCCTGGTCTCCCATGTGGGTGTAGGGCCCAAGCACTTGGGCCATCCTCCACTGCACTCCTGGGCCACAACAGAGAGCTGGACTGGAAGAGGAGCAACCAAGACAGAATCCGGTGCCCCAACTGGGGCTAGAACTTGGAGTACCAGAGCCGCAGGTGGATATTTTCTTTTTTGCATTAAACTCTCCTGCCACCAGATCTCCCACATACCCACAGAGGGCAGATAATAATGACTTATTGAATGAACAGAATCTTGAGGTGTCAACTAAATAGAAGACTCATGAGTCAATACTCACCTTATGGGTGTACTGCAATATGAGAAAATTCAGGCAGGGGATTTTGGTCACACTCAACCTAAGAGTCCTTCTTAAAAATCAAAATAAATAGGAGCTGGTGCTGTGGTACAGCGGGTTAAAGTTCTGGGCTGAAGCACCGGCATCCCATATAGGCACTGGTTTGAGTCCCAGCTGCTCCTTTTCTGATCCAGCTCTCTGCTATGGCCTGGAAAAGCAGTAGAAGATAGCCCAAGTCCTTGGGCTCCTGCACCCATGGGGGAGACCTGGAAGAAGCTCTTGGCTCCTGGCTTCAGATCAGTGCAGCACCAGCTGGTACAACTCCAGCAACTGAGGCCATCTGGGGAGTGAACCATTGGATGGAAGAACTCTCTCTCTGTTTCTACCTCTCTCTGTAATTCTGTCTTTCAAATAAATTAAACACTCCTTGGAATTTACCCAAAGTAATATAAATTGGCAAACAAAAATGTGGTCTGCACCCTAATGTTTATTGCAGCACAATTCACAATAACCAAGACCAGGAACCAACCTAAATGCCCAACAACGGTAGACTGGATAAAGAAATTATGGGATATGTACTCTTTAGAATACTATACCGCAGTAAGAAACAATGAAATCCAGTCATTTGCAACAAAATGGAGGAATCTGGAATACATCATGATGAGTGAAATAAGCTAGTCCCAAAGGGACAAATACCATATGTTCTCCCTGATTGGTGACAACTAACTCAGCACCAAAAAGGAAACCTGTTGAAGTGAAATGGACACTATGAGAAATGGTGACTTGATCAGCATAGCCCTGACTGTTAATGAACAACTTAAGACATTATCCCTCTTAGTAGTTTTTTTTGTCTGTTCTACTTAATATGACTGGTTTAATTCTGTAATTAATACACAGTTATTCTTAAGTGTTGAAATTTAACTGAAATGTGATCCCTGTTAAACATAAGAGTGGGAATAAGAGAGGTAAGAGATGTACAATTTGGGACATGCTCAAGCTGACTTGCCCCAAATGGTAGAGTTAGAAACATACCAGGGGACTCCAATTCAATCCCATCAAGGTGGCATGTACCAATACCATCTCACTAGTCCAAGTGACCAATACTAACCGATAGAATAAATAAAGGGGAGAGTGATCCAACATGGGAAGCGAGATACTCAGCAGACTCATAGAATGGCAGATGTCCTAAACAGCACTCTGGCCTCAGAATCAGCCCTAAAGGCATTCCAATATGGCCGAAAAGCCCATGAGAGTATTTCAGGCATGGAAAGCCCAAGACACTCTGGAAAAAAAAAAAAAAACTAAATGAAAGATCTCTGTGAGTGAAATCCCAGTGGAAAGAACAGGTCTTCAAAGAAGGAGGTACCTTTCTCTGAAGAGAGGAGAGAACCTCCACTTTGACTATGACCTTGTCTAAACGAGATAAGAGTCAGAGAACTCAAGGGGCTTCCATAGCCTTGGAAACTCATGACTGGTGTATAGGGAGATTACTGATGCCATAAACAGGAGTGTCAATTTGTAAAGTCAACAACAGGAGTCACTGTGCACTTATTCCTCATGTAGGATCTCTGTCCTTAATGTGCTGTACATTGAGACTTAATGCTATAATGAGTACTCAAACAGTATATTTCACTTTGTGTTTCTATGGGGGTGCAAACGGTTGAAATCTTTACTTAATGTATACTAACCTGATCTTCTGAAAAAAAAAAAAGAAGAAGAAGAAGAAATTATCAATTCCCAACTTGACTCTCACTGGGATTAAACATGACAATAGGTCTGATCTGATTTCATCATCATTTAAAAAATCATCTATTATTTTTCACTTTATGTGTCTGTGTGGGAGCAAACTGTTGAAATCTTTACTTAGTGTATGCTAAACTGATCTTCTGTATATAAAGAGAATCGAAAATGAATCCTCATGTGAATGGAAGGGGAGAGGGAGTGGGAAAGGGGAGAGTTGTGGGTGGGAGGGACGTTATGGGGGGGAAGCCATTGTAATCCATAAACTGTACTTTGAAATTTATATTCATTAAATAAAAGTTAAAAAAAAGCAAAATAAATAAATAATCCATTTCACAACTCAGAAGTACCCAGCTGCCAACCTCTTGAGTATATGCTCCAGAAAATGAGAAATCCCCTAAGACTAGAGGTGGACAAGCACTATCTTGACACTTTCAAAACCATGTGAGGAGAAAAAGCCCCACCCCACTAGAGCCCATTCATCCAAGGATACAGCAGAAGCCTCAGAGGCTGGCCTCACTGCACATTTGCCAACAGGGTAGGCAGGGCACAGAAGGCGTGAAGATATTTGTGGCCTCATGGTGCTGGCTCCAGCTGTTGACACACAAAGAATGGGTGATAGGCAGGCGTTCAAGCTATCCCTGCCTCTGCCTGGCCACCACTTCAGTATGCATGGACCAAATCTGCATCTGGAGTGCCTGCTGAGGCCAGGGAATACATGGGGACCTGCAGTCAGAGGAAGTTTGAAGCACTAGCTTCAAGGTTGGAGAGTTGCCATAGCAACAACACTTTTAGGGGTTGATGTGACAGGGACAGCCCTGGGAAGATGAACTGGTCTCCTGAACCCATGTCTTTCCCTTTATGCTCCTCTGACTTACAACATGAATGAGGCTGTGACAGAGGGAGAGTGGGGCATGGGATTTGCAAGGCAGACAGATGAGCAAGTGAAGCAATCTGACTTCTTACCGGGCACAACTAGAGAAGAGGAGAGATTTGCAGGCTAGAAACAGAGCAAAGAGACAGCAAAATAATACATCCCTGTTGCTCCTTTCCCAAGACGCACAATTGACCTCTTCTTAAATCAGAATTGATGGTAGTAGTGATGTTGGAAATTGTGAGTGAAGGGCCCAATGTGGCTAATTTTCTGTTTGTCTTTCCTGTAAAAGGTACAGCAAGTGATATCTACTTAAAACATACACATAGCTTGAGCCTGACTGAGAGTTCTTGCAAAATATAAGTACACCTTGTGAACTTGAAAGATGCTAACTCTGTGTGGCCCCTCACTGGGGATTTGGAGTTCTGTAATTAGAGCTGGATTTTGTCACTGGTGGTGCACACTGTTGTCTCTACTAGAGTCCATGGCCACTCTTGTGGCATTTACCCTGGTTGGACATTTCCTCACATTCCCAGCTGAAAGGCACCAAACATGAATGCCTTTAGCTAAAGAGTGAAATCTATCTGAACTGCAGCAGATTGTGATTGGATAGATTTTTATTGTAGAATTTCTACCAGAAATCACCTTCATCAAAGCATGCTTTGTTCTGACTTTATCATACACAGTGATGGAGCAAGGACAAAAGCCTTGGATCCATGATGACCTCTTACATAGCAACAAGCAGGCCCCTGTTTTTCGGCCTTGCCAATACAGTGCCACCCTACTTTAACCAGGCCTGTCCTGCCTTGACTTTTGGACACATTACTATCAGAAGACTCCTGCTGTCAGCCCGAGATCTCTCTCACTCCTCCTCTCAAGCTATCTCCCCATATCTCAGCTGCTCAGCCTCAGAGTCCAGTCTCAGCCTGAACCTCTCCCAGCTCACACTGTTATCTCAAAGGACCCTGAAATCTAACCCAAACTCTCCCTCTTTCTCATCAGCCCAGCATTAGCTCACATCTCCAAGCCCATTGCCTACAGTGCTAGCATCCCATTCAGGCACTGGTTCAAGTCTCAGCAGCTCTACTTTTGATCCAGCTCTGCTATGGCCTGGGAAAGCAGTGGAAGATGGCCCCTGTGCTTGGGTCCCTGCACCCACAGGGGAGAACTAGAAGAAGCTCCAAGGCTCCTGGCTTTGGATTGGCCCATCTCTGGCTGTTACGATTATTTGGGGAATGAACTAGTGGATGGAAGACTTTCTCACTGCCTTTGCCTCTATGTCACTCTGCTTTTCAAATAAATAAATAAATCCTTTTTAAAAAAATGTTTTATGGGGCTTATTAATGTATGATTAATCAACATTTCTAGTTTCCTTATATAATGTCAATTATAGTATAATATTCTGCTATTAACTTTTAACTCTGTTCATTGTTTAGGATGACAACACAATTTGTTATCTTCTTTGGTTTTGTTACATGTTTTTCTTTTTTAAAATATTTATTTCTTGGTATGTCTGAGTTACACAGAGAGAGAAGGAGAGGCAGAGAGAGCGAGCAAGGTCTTCCATCCACTGGTTCACTCCCCAGTTGGCTGTAATGGCTGGAGCTGTGCCAATCCAAAGCCAGGAACCAGGAGATTCTTCCAGGTCTCCCATGTGGGTGCAGGGTCCCAAGGATGTGGGCCATCTTCTGCATCTTCCCAGGCCATAGCAAAGAACTGGATCAGAAGTGAAGCAGCCAGGACATGAACCAGTGTCTATGAGATACCAGCACTGCAGGCAGCACCTTTACCCACTACTCCACAGGGCCAGCATTGTTATATATTTCTCTTTTGAGCTTTATACCTCTTGCCTGGCAGAATTTTTCAGAAGTATAATTCCCAGCATAATACTCCTGGCCTGGCACTTTGAGATAGTGAATTCTGGCTACATAACAAATATAGCTAAGTTTATTAATGGACTGCAAGTAAAACTAGCCTGAAGACCACTCCTTCTAAACCCTCATTGTTGCTCAAAGTTGGCTAAAAATGTGCTCACACTGACCCCTTCTCATCAAATGTTTCTCTCTTGACATGGGTCTGGATCAAAAACCAGGTCAAATAAAACCTGGAAAAATTGGAACATGATCAGCTGCATTTTCAGAAATGGATTTTGGTCACAAAGAGGAAACAAAAATCAAGATGCAATGAATCATTAGTGTCAATCCTAAATCAGGTTTGATGAAGCAGGATGGTTATAAAGGAAGGGATTTTTAATGAATTATTGTTTGATAGTAACTATAACAGAACATTCTGTCAGAACTATATCCTCTGGAGAGGGCTTCCATTTTGAAGGGGAGATGCTACCTTGATGTGATACTTAGCGTTCTCATACCTAATGCTAGAAATTTTGTACAGCACCCACAGTGAACTTCTGAGGAAGTTCTTTGACATTGTTGTTCCTGAGAAGCTGGGATTAGGATGCAGAGCACTAATTCAAACTTTGGAAAAATAAAATTACTGATGCTGTAAGATTGATCTGGGCATTGCCACGTGAGGCTGGCTGATATGTCTCAGAACAGTCACTTGTGTACTGCAGGATGCAGAGTAGCTCACTTTTGGCCAACCCAGCACAATACATACAACTCACTGTGTGTGCTTCCACTCCTGGAGCAAAGGTTACTGCCTCATTTTGGGCTCTCTGGGAGATATTAAGCCATAGTATTTGATAACCAAAATGTTACTTTGAAGCTATAATGTTTAATCCAGTCACCTTGCCACGAGACCGCTCTGGGACACATATATGTGAATAATTATATGATATTGAACAGCTAGATCTGACCAATGTCCCTTTAGCAGAGGGGGGAACACCCATTCCATGTCATAGAAAGCCCATGGGTCTGACCTTGCTAAGGCAACTGCAAATGGGACTTGAAATTCAATAAACCTGTAGCAGGCTAAATCTTTTTTAAAAAAGATTTATTTATTTACTTATTTATTTGAAAAGGAGAGAGAGAGAGAGGGAGAGAGAGAGAGAGAGATCTTCCATCCATTGTTTCACTCCCCTAATGGCCACAATGGCTGGAGCTGGGCCAATCCAAATCAGGAGCCAAGAACTTCTTCTGGGTATCCTGAGCAGGTACAGGGCCCCAGGTCTTGGGCCATCTTCCACTGCTTTCCCAGGCCATAGTAGAGAGCTGAATTGGAAGTGGAGCAGTTGGAACTTGAACCAGTGCCCATATGGGATGCTGGCACTGTAGACAATGGCTTTACCTGCTATGCCACAGTGCCAGCATCCCATATGGGCACTGGTTCAAGTCCTAGCTGCTCCGCTTCTAATCCACTCTCTGCTATGGCCTGGGAGAAGAGTGGAAGATGGCCCAAGTACATGGGCTCCTACACCTGTGTGAGAGACCTGGAAGAAGCTCCAAGGCTCCTGGCTTTGAACCAGCTCAGCTTCTGCCATTGAAGCCATCTGGGCAGATAACCAGCAGATGGAAGACTTCTCTCTGCCTCTGCCTCTCTGTAACTCTGCCTTTCAAATAAATAAATAAATCTAAAAAAAAAAAGCTGCACAGAAACTGGCTGTGCAATCCTTCTCATAATGCAGAGGATCTCTACAGCTAAACCCAAGACTAGAAACTTTATCTGAAGCAATGCCTACAGGGGCTGGTATTGTAGTGTATCAGGTAAAACTGCCAACTTCTACTCAGTATCCCATATGGATGCTGGTTAGAGTCACAGCTGCTCCACTTCTGATCCAGCTCCCTGCTAATGGCCTTGCAAAAGCAGCAGAAGGTGACTCAAGTACTTGTTCCCCTACCACTCATGTGGAACACACTGAAGAAGCTCCTAGCTTCGTCATGATCAATCCCTGGATTATGCAACCATCTGAGAAGTGAACCTGCAATGAAAAAACTCTGTCTCTCTTTCTTTCTCTGTTAACTTCACTATTATGTAAATAAATAACTAATAAAAGAAATACCTAAAACTTTGTCTCCTTTCATTCTTACAATACCCCAGTCAGACAGTCATTGTTCCTTTTCTCTGAGGTTTGAGGAATAACAAGAAATTGGGGCAATTAAACCAAAACTTCCATAAGACAAAATCAAGGCTCAGCCTCTTGTCTGTGTCTCTTAGCCCAAAGCTTTCTTGCCTGTATGGTATCGAAAAAATTTGGGACCAATGCTGTGGCATGGTAGGCTAAGCCTCTACCTGCAGTGCCAGCATCACATATGGATGGTTCTAGTCCCAGCTGCTCCATTTTTGATCCAGCTCCTTGCTAATGGCTTTGGAAAGCAGCAGAAGATGGCCCATGTCTTTAGGCCTCTACATCCATGTGGAAAGAATTTCCTGGCACCTGGCTTCAGATCCGCTCAGCTCTGTCCATTGTGGCCATTTGGGGAATGAACCAACTGATGGAAGACTCTCTCTCTCTCTCTCTCTCTCTATCTCTATCTCTCTCTCTATCTCTCTCTCTATCTCTCTCTCTCTCCCTCCCCTGTCTGTAAACTCTGCCTCTGAAGTAAATAAATAAATCTTTTTTTAAAAAAAGGGAGTGATACAGCTGGCCTGACAAGCTAGTAATCACTGGACAAAAGAAGTCATTTGTTTTTAGGCCAGCACCGCGGCTCAACAGGCTAATCCTCCACCTAGCGGCACCGGCACACCGGGTTCTAGTCCCAGTCGGGGCACCGGATTCTGTCCCAGTTGCCCCTCTTCCAGGCCAGCCCTCTGCTGTGGTCAGGGAGTGCAGTGGAGGATGGCCCAGGTGCTTGGGCCCTGCACACCATGGGAGACCAGGAAAAGCACCTGGCTCCTGGCTCCTGCCATCGGATCAGCGCGGTGTGCCGGCCGCATCACACCGGCCGTGCCGGCCATTGGAGGGTGAACCAACGGCAAAGGAAGACCTTTCTCTCTGTCTCTCTCTCTCACTGTCCACTCTGCCTGTCAAAAAAAAAAAAAAAAAAAAAAAAAAAAAAAAAAGAAGTCATTTGTTTCTGCAATAGATAAAACCCTGCTAGCCAAAATTGTCTGGAAAGGTTTATTTAGGGGAGTTTCAGATCAGGTAAGAAAAATCCAAGTCTGGGAAGTAAATAACTACCATTTACACATAAACCCCAGACAAATTAAGCTCACCTGTGCATCATAAAAATTCCCTAAAGAACATGTCATCGCCACCAATAAAAGGAAGATCACAAGCACCACTGAACAATCGGGAACTTGGACAAAGCTCAACATGCACCTGTCAGCCCCAATTTTAATCTATAAAAACATTTACCTCTAACTTCTTGGGGAGCCCTGAAATTAAGTGAAAAGTTCTCATCTCCTTACTTTGGACTTTGCCATAAACACCTCTAGCTACCATCACTCAGTGTCAGTGATTGGCTTACTGTGTGTTGTGCAAGCACATATAGGTTAGGGAGTTCTTTTTGTTTTATTTTTTGTTTCTGTTTTAAAGATTTATTTATTTCTTTGAGACTCAGAATTACACAGAGATAGAAGGAGAGGCAGAGAGGGAGAGGGAGAGAGTAAGAGAGAGAGAGAGAGAGAGGTCTTCCATCTGCTGGTTCACTCTCTAATTGGCTGCAATGGCTGAAGCTGCACTGATCTGAAACCAGGAGCTTCTTCTGGGTCTCCCATGTGGGTGCAGGGGCCCAAAGACCTAGGGCATTTTCCACTGCTTTCCCAGGCCAAAGCAGAGAGCTGGATCAGAAGTGGAGTAGCTGGGACTCAAAGTGGTGCCCATATAGTATGGCAGCACTGCAGGCAGTGATTTTTATC
The DNA here is from genome assembly GCF_964237555.1 of Oryctolagus cuniculus. Taxonomy (NCBI): domain Eukaryota; kingdom Metazoa; phylum Chordata; class Mammalia; order Lagomorpha; family Leporidae; genus Oryctolagus; species Oryctolagus cuniculus. The sequence continues at coordinate 19,918 of NW_027208220.1, read as the reverse complement.
TGCTATGCCATGGGGCAGGTCCTGGTTAGGGGGTTCTATAACAACAATGCCAATGAGTTTGGGGGGATTATTCTGCATAGAAGCAGAGATGGTGCTTGAAACCCAGGCATGCTGACATAGAATGTAGGCATCTCAAGCAGTGCTCCAATCACTATGCTAAATCCCATTCCCTTAGTTTGTTAAATTAACTTTCTACTTGAATGCCAGAGAGACTGAGAAGACAGAGGAGATGATCCATCTGATGTTTCACTCCTCAAATGCCCAGAATGTCTGGGGCTGAGTGAGGCCAAAGCCAGGATCCAAGAACTCATTCCAGGTCTCCCTCATGGCTGGCATGGATCTGAGTGGCTTAGCCTCCAAGGGCAAACATTAGCAAGATGATGGGATTAGAAGAGCCAGGACTCTGTCCTAGGCATTCTTGTAGCGAAATGTGGGTGTCCCAAGTGACAGCTCAATTGTTGTGCCAAATTCCAGCCCAGCTAACTTTGTTGAGGTATTTTCCCTCACAAGTCTCTTTCTCTACTTAGAAGAGGGAAAACTGATTTTTCTTTGAAAAAATTGTCAATTAAACAGGGAGATTCTCACAAATGTAAATGAGATACACTCAGTATTATATTAAATATATTATTTGAAAGTTTGCTTTTAATAAATTCAGGAAAGTAAGAAAATAATAGATTGTGGTTTGGGTACAAATAATATATCTAAACCGAGCATAACATGAGTTTTAACACCTCTGCTTTAGAAGACATTTACAACTACATTGAAGTTGTGTAGAAGAGAATGATATAGAATTAATGAAAGCAGGAATGCAGGAGGTCAGATTCTTCTTTTCCCCTCAGGCTTCAATGCAGGACCACCAAGTCCGTATTGCAATGTTCGGATACACTATGCATATTTTCACACTGTTTTTGTCTGCCACTCTCTGAATCTATGTTGGGATTTCTTCCCCAAGCCTTCTTGAATCTGTAGAAATATCACAGCATGATATAGCTCCATCCCATTAAAACACTCAATAATGGATACATGACTCTTCCTTAAACTTTATATGAAGAAACACAGAATAACTCACCTGGAAGCATTTCAGAAAATGAGATAAACATTCAGGGAAAAAGCATTTGGCATGGTAGTGAAAAGACCCACATTCCATGTTATGGTACCTGGGTTCAAGTCCCAGTACTGATTCTGATCCAGCTTCCTGTTCATACATAAGCAGGTGAGCAGCAAGCTCAATAGTTATCTCTCTGTTGCCAGCGTGGTGGATTCAGAATAAGATTCTGGCTGCTGACTACCCTGGCCAGTCCCAGCAGGTGCAAAGACAATCTCTCTCCCTCTGTCTCTCTCTCTCTCTCTGTGTGAGTGTGTGTGTCCCTCTGTCTCTTAATCAGTATCTGTTTTCAAATGAAAATTTTTTTAAAGATTTGTTTATTTGAAAGGGAGAGTTACAGAGAGGAGGCAGAGAGAGTTTGAGAGAGAGAGGTCTTCCATCCACTGGTTCACTTCCCAGATGACTGCAACAGCTGGAGCCACACCAATCTGAAGCCAGAAGCCAGAACCTATTCCAGGTCTCCCACACGGTCGCAGGGACCTAAGGACTTGGGCCATGTTCTACTGTCTTCCCAGGCCATAGCAGAAAGCTGAATCGAAACTTGAGCAGCCAGAACACAAACCGATGCCTATACTGGATGCCGGCACTGCAAGTGATGGCTTTACCGGTAACACTATGCCACAGTGCTGCCCCATGAAATGTTTTCTAAAAATGAGAAACATCATGGACAAGAAAAGTATTTTTTCTTAAGCCATCAGGGTCATGTTCAGCATCTTTACCTACATGTGGAAACTGCCCAAGTCTTCCAGAAGCTGCAATCATATCTTAGCTCAGTCTTGAGGGAAAAATGCTCTTGTTTTCCTGTAGGTGCTGTGCGTACATCACTGGTAGTAGCAAGCCTGTGCTTGACTCCTCCAGGGTGAGTTTTGGTGCAAAGCTCACTGTTTAGCGGTGGCTTGCTGCCCCCTGCTGGCCCTCTGGTGGAACTAATAAAGTGTTTGGCAGATACTGACAAATTGTTTACAAACTTTCAAGACCCTACATAATGATGAATAGCAAAGTTAAAGTGGTCACAACTTACCATTTTATAAAGCTATAGGAATGGAGAGACTGAGCCTCCTCTAATCTCAGCTTCAACTGTATCCCATTACCTTTTTTATATGCATTTCATTTCCAATCATTTCACAATGTTTGCTATTGTCCTTTGTGATTTGTTTCTGTAGCTCCTAGGAGTGTGTTCTTATTTTCCACATATTGTGCACTTCTCAAATGTTCTTCTGTTACTGATATTCCAGGTGAATCTATTGTGGTCATAGGATGTCCTTTTTTATTTTTATTCTTTTAATTTTGTTGAGGTTCTTTTGTGATCTAGCAAAAGGTCTTCTGCAGATCATGTTCTGTGAGTACTTGAACAGAATGTGTATTCTTTTGTTCAAGTACATGGTCAAGTTGCTTTATCCTTTCCAATATATTGCAAACCTGTTCTGTCCATTATTAAGTGACATATTTCTGTTTCCTAATATTAATTTTTTAAGAATTATTATATCTAATGCTGGACTAGAGAGAGAGAGAGAGAGGCATTCCTCTGCTGATTTTCTTTCAAAATTGCTACAAAGCTGGCCAGTGTTGTGGCGCAGTAGGCAAAACCACTGCCTGCAGTGCCAGCGTCCCATATGGGTCCTTGTTTGAGTCCTGGCTGTTTCAATTCTGATCCAGCTCTCTGCTATGGCTTGGGAAAACAGTGGAAGATGGCCCAAGTCCTTGGGCCCCTGCACCCAACTCCAGCCATTTTGGCAATCTGGGGAGTAAACCAGTGGATGGATGACCTCTCTCTCTCTCTCTGTAACTCACATAAATAAATCTTTTGAAAGGGTGAGCTAGCCAGGAGCTGGATCACTAGAACTGCCAGAACTCGAATGAGTGCCACAATTGGTGGCTTTACTTCCTATGCCACAGTGCCCCTTCCTAATACTAGTCTTGACCAGTCTTTTCTCTATGATCTTTGTCATTTTCTTTCATTTAATGTTGGGCTTATTTGTTAGATACATGCATATCTAGAATTAATCTTATCCAGGTTGATTGACCCTTTTATTACTCTAAAATGTCATTTATCTGTAGTACCTTTATTTTAGAGTTTCTTCTCTTATTGGAATGGTCAGCAAGTATATACATCTCTTTTATAATTACCTTACATTGCATATCCATATTTCATGCTTTAACCTCTACTACTTTTGTATTAGAAGCACCACTGTTCTGGTGCTTAAGATTCATTTGCTCCATGATTCTGGCTTTTTCAATTTATCTTAAAGATTTATTTTATTTTATTTCATTTTGAAAGACAGATACAGCAATCATGAAGGGAGCACAGTCCAGAGTAGGCAAAGCAGCCCCTGGTACAAATCACCCCTGTGAACTGTCTTGCTGCTTCCTGAATATTTCTTTGAATCAGAAATAACCTGAGCAACTAGTTGTTGACCTGGTGTCATTGGCCTAAGGAGTTTCAGACTGGCACAAGCCAGATTAAAATTCCAACTGAAATCTAGGGAAATGTATTTGGTAAGTATCAAACTTGTACATGTTGGTACCAGGTAATATCTCTTTTAATGTTTTATTCAGCTGTTAGTGGACATTGTTTTTTTTTGTTTGTTTGTTTTGTTTTGTTTTCAAAAGATTGAATTGATTTTTATGACAGAGGTAACGAGAGAGAGGGAGACAGAGAAAGAATTTCCATCCATGGGTCACTCCCCAATTGGCCATAATGACCAGGATTGGGTTGGTTCAAAACCAGGTATCAGGAGCTTCTTTTTCCAAGTCTCCCACATGAGTTCAGGGGCCCAAATTCCTGGATCATTTTCTGCTGCTTTCCCAAGCACAATAGCATGCAGCTGGATTGGAAGTGGAGTAGCTGACAACATAGGAGGTGACTTTACCCATTATGCTACAATGCTGACCCCTGAACATTGCATTTAAGAGAGCTCTCCCTGGGGCCAGTGCTGTGGTGTGGTGCCAGTTTGAGTCCTGGCTGCTCCACTTCCAATCCATGTCTCTGCTCTGGCCTGGGAAAGCCAGTAGAAGATCAGCCAAGTCCTTGGGCCCCTGCACCTGTGTGGAAGACCTGGAAGAGGCTCCTGGACCCTGGCTTCAGATCACCACAGCTCTGGCTGTTATGGCCAATTGGGGAGTGCACCAGTGGATGGAAGACCTGTCTCTCTCCCTCTGCCTCTCCTTCTCTCTGTGTGTAACTCTGATTTGCAAAAATTAAATAAAATAGAAAGAAAGAGAGCTCTCCCTTTTGTAGTCAGATATCTCTTCCCTGAGAAATTGCTTTCTTATTTTTTTTTAAAGATTTATTTTATTTATTGGAAAGATAGAGTTACACAGAGAGCTAGAGACAGAGAGAGAAGTCTTCCACCTGCTGGTTCACTCTCCAGATGGCCGCAACAGCTGGAGCTGCTCCAATCCAAAGTCAGGAGCCACAAGATTCTTCTGAGTCTCCCACATGGGTTCAGGGGCCCATGGACTTGGGCAATTTTCTATTGTTATCTCAGGCCATAGCAGAGAGCTGGATTGGAAGAGGAGCAGCCAGGACTAGAACCAGCACCCATATGGGGTGCCGGCACTTCAGGAGAGGGTGTTAACCCACTGTGCCACAGCGCCAGCCCAAGAAATTGTTTTCTAACTTGGTTCTTTTACAGGTCTGGACTAAACAGCAATTGTGATCAGAGCTCTATTCTTATCGCCCCTTAGCACTTATTTTCTAAAATAAATAAATTGTATTTGGAAACTACAAAAGAAAAAGCTGTTTTATTATAATACTGCTTGACCTCCTTAAGACTGAATAAGAAATGGCCACTTAAAAGATCTCTGAATGGGGCTGGGGCTGTGACGTAGTGGGCTAAGCTACCACCGCAGGTGCCTGCATCCCATCTGGGCATGATTTCTAGTCCTGGCTGCTCCTCTTCTCATCCAGCTCTATGCTGCGACCTGGAAAAGCAGTAGAGATTTGCCAAGTGCTTGGGCCTCTGCACCCATGTGGGATACCCAGAAGGAACTCTTGTTCCTGACTTAGGATTGGCCCAGCAATGGACATTGTGGTCATTTGAGGAGTGAACCACATGGAAGACCTTTCTCTCTGTCTCTCCTTTCCTCTATAACTCTACAGATGGTCTGGGTGGAGGCTTCTTGGAAATAGAAGTCAGTTGTTCACAGTCGATGGATACATGTTTCCTCGTGAGCTGTCAGTGAGGTCTGCCTTCTGTCATTGCCTTTCAGTGGGCTCCTGAAACTCCCATGCAAACACCATTATTGATAGGTCATTCAAAACACCAGCAGCCAGTGAGTGTCAGCCAAAATATGAAAATTTTAACTAAGGTTAAAAGTATGTTCTGTGCATTAAGTACAATGAATCAGAATCAGCCTTTTGAGTTTTCTTTCATAGGAAAAATTTTCAAAATCGTAGCTTTAAGGAGCTGGCACTGAGTCATAGCTGGTAAAACCACTACCTGCTGTGCCATTATCTCATATGGGCACTGGTTTGAGTCTCGACTGCTCCACTTCTAACCCAGCTGTCTGCTGTGGCCTGGGAAGTCAGTAGAAGGGGGCCCAAGTCCTTGGGCCCCTGCACCCATGAGCAGACCCCGAAGAAGCTCCTGTCTCCTGGCTTTGGATTGGCCCTGTTCCAGCAGTTGTGACCATTTGGGGGAGGTGAACCAGCCAATTGAAGACCTCTCTCTCTCTTTGCCTCTGCCTCTTTATAGCTCTTCCTTTGTAATAAATAAATAAATCTTTAAAAAAAAAAAAAGTTGCTGCTGAACACTCCCAAAACTGCCAGGAGGAATTGCTACAGCAACTTCAAATGGGTTCATTTGCCTGAGACATAGCAAGTCATTCACTGACTCTGGGGTAGTGAAAAGAAATTATAACTTTAGTTATATACTATCTCAGTTTCTTAAGACTTCTAGGTATTGCTGTTAAGTATAAACTGGGTAAAGCAAATGACATAAATGTTTCTAAATATAAACTGAAGTACTCTTTTTTTGTTTGCTGATAGATCAGGATTTCTCTCATTTGTCAGTTGAAAATGGCTAATCAGAATAAAAAATGAAAGGGACTCTGTGAAGAGGCTGGAGTCTCCCCTATTCAGAGATTAGAACCCAGGTATCTCCTCTACCCAGCACCATTCTAAGGTGGGCTGAGGGGTAACCCTCAGGGGATATCTGGAGGGGCCTAGGCCTGCCACTCCTTTCCTCTGTCCTGTTTTTGGCATGTGATGAAAAATATTGCATTTTGGATTTTTCTCTTCTGTCCTTGCACTTTAAAATCACCTTAACTGTAGGCTAGGGGAAACTCTGAGGGGCTCACTTAAGAAAGCCACCCAACCCCTCTCTCCCAAGAAAGGGGGGATTTTCTAATAGTGTTTTGAATTAGGCCAGATGCTTTTCCTGATCCCCCTCCTACCACCACCACCAATGTCATGGAGCTCTGACCCCTTTCCTGGGAAGCTAAATGCCAATAAGCCTAGAAAACTAACTTTCCACAAGTCCTTTCCTCTTCTAACCAAGAGCTCAGAATCCTCTCTCCCCAGGTTTCTTTCATGATCACTTAGCACCAACAGGGGGTTCTACTACTTCCTTAGTTGGTAACAGACAAGAGAGGGACCATGGGGGGAAAGGAAGACTCTGGTGTCTCTCCTCTTTTCCTGCTGGTCTGAGGACCAGGAAAAGTAAGACCCTCCTTCTTTTACATATCCCTCCCTCATTTTCCCATCCCAAGATATATATATATAATTTCTTTGATATTTATACCCACACCTGGTAACACAGAAGATTAAAAAATAGGATCTGTAACAATAATAAAAAATTATTTCTGGTTTAAAAATGATCTGGTTCCCTCCAGGGCAAGCAATTGCACAAATGTCCACTGAGTCTGGTCCAGGGATTAGGGAAGGAAGGTCTTAAAAGGTAAAAGGGGGGAGCTACTACCCCAGCCTCAGGGCCCCAACTCTCCAACTCCCCAACTCGGTTGCATTTTATAAAACACTCATCCTCTGGGAATTGGGGTTTTAAAACATATCCATGCAGGGGAAGGGAGCCCCTTGAGGGAAGGAAGGTGGTCACCAGAGGCCCTTTGGTCTAGACACAGTGGTGTGGGGAAGGGGAGGTGCTGATGGCTCACACCATATCTCAGGTGGTACCACCCACTCAGGACAGTTTCTTGACTCCTCCCCTTGTGGGACCAGGGGAGGCTGAGCTGATGCTCTTGGGTTGCTGTTGGATTTGCTGTGAGCAGTATTGAGCTGTACTTCATCTTCAGGCATCAGCAGTGGCTGCAAGGCCACTTCCTCTATCTCAGAGACACCAGGTGGGGATTCTTGGCTGCTGTAAGATGTTTAACAGCCCAGATATGGGGTGGTTGGACCTGGTTCAGGGGACCCTAGTCCCTGGCCCCTTAGGCTTTCTGCCTTCCCCAAATGGGGGACAGCTGGGCTTCCAAGTGGAGTCTTGCTCAGTGGTGATCTCTTCGGATCAGCTAAGGAGGAAGCCCTATGAGGGCATGCCTGAGCCAGGTGTTGACTGAATGCCTGAGTCTCCCAAGCCTGGCTCTTCCTCATGGACTGGGAGCTGGGTGACTGGTGCAGCAGCTTCTCTCATCCCTGGAGGGAGGCCACAGATTGTCATAACGGACTGGTGAGGGCTCTCGTGTTGGCACCAAATGTGCATGCCTCTCGGCTTCCTGTTGCTGGGCCAGGAATACTGACAGGAAGGGAGAGGTGTAGCTGAAAGCTGGGTCTGGCTCAGGCTTCCGTTGCATGTCTGATTGGCCAGGCTCTTACAGGAGGTGGAAGTGGTGCCTTCTGAACGCATGGACTGCAACTCGTCCAGTACAAAACCTGTTCTCTGGGCTGACTTGAGGCTGGAGGAACGAGAGCCACTGGAAAGTGGATCGAAGTGAAAGCTTTTGCCAAAGGTGGGAGAACAGAAGCTCTCGGGTTCCAAGCTGGGCTCTGAGTGGTAACTGGGATGACAGCTGCTCTCTGCAGTTGAGGTTGGCTTCCTCAAACTGTCCCCATGACTAACTTGGTGCTGGAGGAATGAGGCAGGGCAGCTGATGTACTGCTGCTACTATAACCCGGCTGACACTTGTACATGGTTGGTGTGGGGGGCTGTCCTTGCCCCAAAAGCCGCTATCTCCATTAGTAGCCAGGCAAAGGTGTGTTCGCAGTCCCATGCAGCTGCTCAGGTCTGGCATAGGAGGAGGCCGGGGTTTGGCATTTGCAGAGTGGCTCTCTGTTGTTTCCAAGCTTCCCTTAGACTTAGTTCCCCTAAGCTCTCCCTGGATGCCATTATCCATGATCTTCACAGTAATCTGACACTTCTGGCTGAAGGAAGGGAGGTCTGATTACAATTGTCTTCTCTTTCTTTGGTCTTCCCAAATATCTGGGTGCTGGGGAATTGCAAAGTGCATTGTTACAGCAGCCATTGGTGAAGGGGCTCATGCCTCCCCGGAATTTACCCATAACCTGTTCACTGGCTGTGCATCCCCAGGCCACCAGCACCACATGAAACCCTGTGAGGCCAGCTACAGGGATGAAGAATAAGCCAGCAACACACTTCACTGCCATTGTGACAGTGTGCAGACCCCTGAGAGCTCCTCTATGTGGCAGAGGACATAAAGGAGGCCAAAGCCAAATAGACCCATAGAGTGGGCTGTCAGGGAAAGGAGGAAGAGGAAGAAACAATGCTCATTCTGGCGGCCAATACATTTGTTCACCCAGGGGCAGGGATGATCAAATTCCTCCACACAATTATCACAGACACTGTGTGGGAACGCCGAGGAGGACAGTAGCAGCGGCAGCTGGCACATCCTTTCATGCACACCTGGATGCCATTGATCTCCACTGTTTTGTCAAGGGAGCTCGAAAATCTTCCTTGTCCTCATCTTCCTCAGCTTGAGGGAAAATGCCTGGGTCCATGAAGGTGGCCCTACTGAAATTGGCCAGAACAAAGAGAAACATAAATGCATTGTAGATGGGCACTGCAGGTGACATATTCAGGCTTAGTTCTGGACACGTACAAGCAAAGAAGAGTTTGCTGTAGCTCCCACTAAGAAGATAGCGGCTGCTGAGGTCAGGATGTGTTTCTGGGTCTGAATGTCTATCCAGACTCTGCGGGCATGTTGGAGCTCTGAAGAGACATCTAACCTACTGCATAGCCCAGGCCCACACAGAGGCAGAATGGATAAGACAATGGGATAAGGGAACCAACAGAGAAGAGTACAGAAAAACAAACAAACAAACAAACAAACGAAAAAATTTCAGGGAAACCAAAAATTTAGAATTATCATCCTTCCACATCCACAAAAAAAACTGAAGGTCAAAATATCTCAAACGAAGGAAAGCATATGGGAGGGGGAAAGGTGATTGCAAGTGATAAATAACCACAACTTGGGGGCTGGTGCCGTGGTGTAGCAAGTAAAGCCGCTGCTTGTAGTGCCGGCCTCCTATATGGACACCAGCTCGAGCCCTGGATGCTCCATTTCTGATCCAGCTCTCTGCTATGGCCTGGGAAATCAGTAGAAGATGGCCCAAGTCCTTGAACCAGCAGATGGAAGACTTCTCTCTCTCTGCCTCTCCTCTGTGTAACTTTCAAATAAATATACAATGACTCATTTAGGACCGAGGTCTTGCATGCAGAGTAAGTGTACAACAACTCCTGCTGTAATTTAACAATTGAATCTCTTATGTATGATGTCAGTGATCACCCAAGACTCTTGCCATGAGTTGCCCAGGCTAAGGAAGCCTTTTGAGACCACAGTCTTTGTCAGTATTTAGGCAAAGCCAAAGGCAAAATGGAAGTTCTGTCCTCCCTTCAAAGAAAACTACATTCTTCTTGGATGGCTCCTTCTTTCCACTGGGGTATCATTCATGGCAATCCTTCATGTAGGACTTTTTTTATTTTTGCCACAGTGTCTTAGAATTCAATGCCTGAAATGTTTTCATGGGCTTTTCAACCATACAAGAATGCTTTAAGGGCTCATTCTGAGGTCACTATGCTATATAAAATGATTGTCATTCCATGAGTCTGCTGTATGAACTGCTTTCCAACTCAACATGTCTTAAAATGCAATGTCTGGTCTTACTCTAAGTCTCTTTTTTATTGTTTTTTAAATATTCATTTATTTGAAAGACAGAGTTACAAAGAGAGAAAGAGACAGAGAGATCTTCCAGTGGCTGGTTCAGTCCTCAAATGGCTGCAATGCCAGAGCTGGACCCATCCAATGTCAAAAGCCAGGAGCTTCTTCCAGGTCCCCCAAGTGGTTCCAGAGTCCCAGTACTTGGGCCATCCTCTGCTCATTTCCTGGGTGCATTAGCAGCAAGAAGGATCAGAAGTGGAGCAGCTGGGACTCAAACCCATGCCCATATAGGATACTGGCAAGGCAAGCAGTGGCTTTACCCTCTACACCAAAGTGCCAGCCACATGCACACAAATCTTAATCAGTGACTATCCCTGGTTTTAAACTGGAAGTTTTCTGGCAGAAAAATCACTAATTTCTCTGGTTTCATTTGAGGTACAGAAATACTAGCATGTTGCTTTTATTACTGCTGTAGAATGGTTATATACCTGCAAGGTAAAGCTATGCAAAAACTGGCTGTGTAACCCTTCTATTTATATATAAGATTGCTACAGCAAAACCCAGAACTAGCAAGTTTTTTTCTTAAAGAAATGCCTATGGTGGCTGATGTTGTGGTGTAGCAAGTAAAATTGCCAACTATGACCCCAGCAACCCATATGAGTACTGCTTTCAGTCTTGGCTGCTCCACTTCCAATCCAACACCTTGCTAATGGCCTTGGAAGATGACTCATTATTTGTGGCCCTGGCTGATGCAGCCACCTGGGGAAGTGAACCAGCAGATGGAAGATATCTCTCTCTCTCTCTGTGTTAACTATTAAGTAAGCAAATGAGTAAGTAAAAGAAATGCCTCCAACCTCCTCTCCTTTCATCCTAAAAATACCCCCACATTACCCCACAAATTTCATGAAGCAGTCTAACCAATCACTGTCCCTTTTCCCTAAGGATGGAGAAGTAACAAAAAATAAAAACATCTAAAATGAAACCCCTATAAAACAAAAGCAGGACCAAGCATCTCCTCTGTCTCCCTTAGACCAAGGCGTCCTTATCCATATTGTACCAAAAATAATTCACTGAATTGAGGGAGTGATACAGCTGGCCTGCACACAAGAAGTCACTTTTCTGCAACAGATAGAAGCCTGCTGGCCAATATTGTCTGGATGGGTTTATTTAGGGGAGTTCCACATCTAGGTAAGGAAACATCCCAGTCTGGGGCAGCAAATAACTACCAATTGTATGTAAACTCCCAGATTCACTGACGCGCACCTGAACACCATTACACTTCCCTAAAGAATATAGCATCTTCAACTAGGAAGATGAAGGTCAAAAGCATCACGAACCAATCAGGAACCTGGACACAAGCTGAACATGCATCTGTCACCTCTAATTTCAATCTATAAGAATCTTTGCTTCTAACTTCCTGGGGAGCCCTGGAGTTAAGTTCCTTGATCTGGTCTTTAAAATAAATGCTTCTTTACTCCACCACACCAAAGCCAGTGATTGGCTTACTGTGTGTTGGGCAAGTATATACAGGTTTTAGGGGTTCTACAGCAACACCACCAACCAGATTGGAGGTATGTCCTGCAATAAGGGCAGAGATGGGACTTGAACCCAGGCATGCTGACATAAAAGATACGCTTCTCAAGGAGTGCTCCAATCATTATGCCAAATCCCATTCCCTTACATTTTTAAACTAATTTTTTCTTTGAATTCCAAATAGACTGAAGGACACAGCAGAGATCACCCATCTGCTGGTTCAGTCCCTAAATGTCCACAATAGTTGGGGCTTAGAGGTCAAAGTGAGGTGCCAAGAACTCAGAACTCATTCTAGGTGTCTCTCATGGATGGCAGTTGGGCCATCTTCTGTTGCTTTTCCAGGTGCATTAACAGGGAGCAGAATTGAAAGTGGAACAGTTGGGATAGGAACCAGCTCCTATATGGGATGCCAGTGCTCCAGGTGGTGGCTTACCCACTATACCACAGCATCAGCCATGATTATATTGCACACCTCTGCTTTTGAAAATATTTAGAAATAATTTGAAGCTGCAAATTACTGATTTGGGCTTGTGCTGTGGTGCACCAGCCTGTAGCATCTGCATCCCATATGGGAGCCTGGCTGCTCCACTTCCAATCCAGCTCCCTGGCAATGCACCTTGGAAAGTAGCGGGGGATGGCCAAGTCCTTGTGCCTCCACACTGATGTAGGAGATCCAGGACAAACTCTTGACTTTGGATTAGCTCAACTCTGGCAATTGTCATTTTGTGAGTAAGCCAGTGCATAAAAGACACAGCTATCTTTCTAGCTATCGCTCTCCCTACCTCTTTCTGTATCTATTTCCAATAAAATAAATAGAAAAAAAATACAGTGTGGCTTTGGGGGGCCACTACTCAACACTCCCTCCCCAGATTTAAAAAGTCAGTGATAGAGAATTAATGAAGGCATTAGTTTAGGAGCTCACATCTTTTCCTCTTGCCTCAGACTAAACCAGCAGTGAGTGCTCCCCAAGTCTGTACTGCAAAATCCTGATAAATTTGTTATCACACTTTCATTATCTGCCAATCTCTGAATCTGTGTTGGGATTTCTTCTCCCAAACACTCTCGGATACATATAAAAACAACATAGCCCAGTGTAGCTTCATCTGATTAAAACACTCAGTGATGGATAATTGACTTTATATGAAAAAAATAAATAAGCCACCCAGGAACATCTTAGTAAATGATTGCTTCTCTGTTGCTAGTTAAGAGAAACTCCCAGGGAATAAGCACTTGGCCTGGTAGTTGAAGACCCACATTCCATACTGTGCTGTCTGTCTCAAGTCCCAGTACTGATTCTGTTCCAGCTCCCTGCACGTGCACAACCACGGAAGCAGCAAGCTCAATAGTTGTCTCTCTGCCACCAATATGAGAGATCAGATGAGTGACCAGCTTCTGATTTGGCCTGGCCAGTTCCAGCCCATGCAAAATCACTATCTCTCCCTCTTTCTCTGCTTATGTGTATGTGTCTGTCTCTCTTTGCCTTTCAAATAAAAATTTTTTAAAAATGAGAAACATCCTAGACTGCAACAAGGCTCATGTGCAGGATCATTTCCTCCATGTGGAAACAGCCCCAAGTCTTCCAGAAGTTGCAGTGGTGCTTCCTTAGCACAGTCTTGAAGGAAAAATGTTCTTGTATTTACTGTAGGCACAGCACCTACACCACCTGGTGGATTAAGAATGCACACCATAGGAGGCCTCTTGGGTGAGTTCAGGATCAAACTCATTGTTCAGTGGCTTCTTGCTGCCCTCTGCTGGACTTCTGATGCAACTAATACATTTTTTTGTTAGACACTGACAAACTGCTTACAGACCACCCTACACAATGAAGAATAGCAGAGTTGAAGTGATCCTAATTTTCCATTTTAGTACTTAAAAAGCTATAGAAATTGAGAGGGATCATATTCGCAACCTGTTTTAACTGCATCCTATTTTTATGTTTCATTTTCATTTCCTATCATCTCGCATTTTTTACTTTCACTTGTTATCTATTTTCTATAGCTCTCTATTTAGGAATATGTTGCTATGTTCCATATATATGTGCACTTCTCAAACGTCCTTCTGTTATTGACACTCAAGATAAATCCCTGTGGTCATAGAACATTCATTGTTTTATTTGTATCTTTTCAGTTTATTTAGGCTCTTTTGTGACCTAGCAAAAGTTCTTCTGCAGAGTATTACATGTGCACTTGAACAGCAAGTGTATTCTCTTGTCCAACTATACTGTCAAGTTCTTTCATGATGTTCATATTTCCTATATCCTTTCCAATATATTGCAAGCTACTTTGCAAACTTCTTTCCATTACTGAAAATGGCAAATACATGTGCCCTAATACTAGTTGACAACTCTACTTCTCCCTTTTTGTCTCTCTGTGACTCTGCTTTCAAATAAATCTTAAAAGCATCCCTAAAGAATAACATTGAAATTTTCATTGCAAGTGCATTGGTTTGATTTTATCTTCTGTAATTTTTCTGAGTTCTAACATTTGTAATGGACTCATTAGGGTTTTTTGACATTTGAAATTCCAAAAGAGGGGAGGGATGGATGGACAGAGAGCAGCCACGTGTTGGTTCATGCCCCGAATGATCACAGTAGCTGGGGATGAGTTAAGTCAAAGCTAGGATCTGAGAGTTCAATCTAAGTTTCTCATGTGAGGGAAAGGGACGACTTGAAGCATCAACCCCCTGCTGTCTCTGTTAATGATACACATGCCATGTAACAGACAACTAATTCTACTACGTTCTTATTTTTATCAGTTTGCTCTCTTTCTTGCCTAATAGCTCTAGTTTGAAGTTCCACTGCTACAAGCAAAAGAAATGATGAGGGCAGGGATCCTTATCTCCTTGATATTAGAGGAGACAACTGAATACCGTGAGCAGTGATCTAGCTATGGCCTGGATCATGCTGATGTGTAGTTTTCTATACCCAGTCTGTTTATTACACCACATCTATTTCTTTGTGTGATGCAAGGCAATGTCTTGTGCTAAGCTCTGTCACATCTCAATTATCCCCTTGTGGGTCTATAGTAGCTCAATACAGGCATTGACCAGTTGACCATCAAGGTTTTGGTGAGGGAAACATTCCCCAGCTGGAGGCAAGATAGAGTAAAATTGCAGTGATGCTTTGGTGATCCCAGCATCCCATATGGTTAAGGTCCTGGCTACTCCACTTCTGGTGCTACTCCCTGCTACGGCTCCTAAAAAAGAAGTGGAAGATGGCCCAAGTTCTTGGATCTCTGCCACCCAAGTAGAGACGTGGATGGAGTCCCAGTCTCCTGGCTTTGGCCTGGCCCTACACAGCTATTTCAGACATTTGGGGAGTGAATTGCTGAAGCTGACATGAGGTGATATTTTGAATGAAATTAGGCCATTGTTAGTCCCTCCTCAGCTTACAAATAGCCTACTAAATTATGTTTCACCATTAAGAGACTCATTGTACCATATGCAATTGTGTATTAAAACAGACAGCTTGGCAAATAGCATAAACTTAAACAGAAATACCATTAGTTTTAACAATCCTCTACTAAGGTATATAAATGAAAGACATAGAACCCGTATAATGAAGAGCTGCCTATATTCTCATGTGTATTACACATTACTCAGAATGTTAGATGTAAAAACAGTGGATATATCTGCCTACACATGAATAGACTTGAAACGTGCCACATAAACCCAATGGGGTTCCACTGAGCCTTCCATAGTGAAATTCTGTCACTTTTGACAATTTATGTGAATATAGAGATTATATGTGAAGTGACAAACCCAGAAGGACACAAAAGGACAAATATTATCTCACTAAAAATCTAGAATGCATGTTAGAGAGAAGAATGGTGGAGTAAGGATAAAGGGGACACATTGGTAAATATGCACAAAGTTTCCCCTAGACACCGTGAATGAAATTATAATGCTGCATTTCATATTTCAAATTTCTTGTAGAGGTTTTCAAATGTTCTCACCATAATACATGAGGTGAAGAATGTGAATAATTCTGGGCCAGTGTCGTGGCTCAATATGCTAACCCTCCACCTTGCAGCGCTGGCACACTGGGTTCTAGTCCCAGTCGCGGCGCTGGATTCTGTCCCGGTTGCCCCTCTTCCAGGCCAGCTCTCTGCTGTGGCCAGGGAGCGCAGTGGAGGATGGTCCAGGTGCTTGGGCCCTGCACCCCATGGGAGACCAGGATAAGTACCTGGCTCCTGCCTTCGGATCAGCGTGGTGTGCTGGCCGCCACACACTGCCTGCGGTGACCATTGGAGGGTGAACCAATGGCAAAAGAAGACCTTTCTCTCTGTCTCTCTCTCACTGTCCACTCTGCCTGTCAAAAAAAAAAAAAAGAGAATGTGAATAATTCTCATTTGAAAATCCCAGAATTAACATTCATCAAATGATCACATCATACCCTAAAGTATCTACAACTATTTTTCAGTTGAATATTTATAAAGGCAAATATTATCAGGTTACACTAAAAAAAAAAAAAAAAAAGAACAATATAATCTGTATAGGATTAAAACTTTTTTTAAAAACTTTTTTGTATTAATACAAAGAGAAATGTTCCATGCATTCCATAGCAGGATAAAACTTGAGGGGCCAGCACTGTGGCATAGCTATAATTCTAACATTTGAAGCTAAAAAAAATTTTCAGAGAAAACTCAAGGCAAAACAAGAAAGCAAAAGAAATAAACAGTAAAATGGAGAAGGTGGAGACAGGAAGGGGTAATTCTCCCCATCTTCATGTAGGAAAGAAGCAGTGCCGTGATGCTAGCATGTGGCAAGGATGCCTCCCCACCAAGACCCTACAATCTCTGAACCTTGCTCTCAACCACCATACTCACATACGGATCCTCTTTGGACTCTGCTGATGGCTCTGGGACAGTCATACAACCCCTGCTGTGCATGTAAGCCAAGCCCAGGAAGAGCCAGTTCAGATTTACCACCCACATGCTCTTGTCTGTTGGCTGGCAGGGTGAAAACCCTGCAGGGTTTACTACATACCAATTGTAAGAAGGCGGCATGTTTGAATATCCTGGGGATTTTGTATTTTCACCTGGGTCAGAGACAAAGGATTGTGCTGCTTAATGCTGAACACAGTTGCTCCATCACCAAAATGATTTCCTTCTTTTGCCTGGAAATGCAGGGGCTACACAAGCGGTACAGATAATATTAAACCTTTTAAAGTGTCCAGCTCCTGCTGCTCCTCCAGGGTGAAGTCCACAGTCCACACTTGTAACAGTGCATTTCTCCAGATGGTATCAGCTCTGGGTCACAAAGAAGGGTGACAGGGAGTTCATTCTTCTATTTATGTCTATCTTGCCTCTTATAAGTGCCACAGCAGATTAAGCTACCATCTGAACCCACAGCATCCCACATGAGCACCAATATGAGCCACACCTACTCCATTTCTTATCCACTCCCTGTGAATAAACGTGGAAAACCAGTGGAAGATGGCCGAAGTACTTAGACTTCTGCCATCCACCTGGGGAACTTGGAAGAAGTTCTGGGCAGGTACTGGCCCAACCCCAGCCATTGTAACAATTTGGGGACAACCAGCAGATGGGACATCTATCTCTTTCTCTCTCTCTGTAACTCTCTTTCAAATAAATAAATAAGTAGTAAATAAAACTTTTTTGGATCATCGGGTTACACTTCACAGAAAAGACATATCTCTTCATCAATGTGTCCTCATGAATATAAAATTGCAAAACACACTGGCAAAAAGACAAAGAAAAAACTAGACCAAGTGATGGGAACTACAAATGCACCATATCTAGGTGAGTGGTCCTGGACTGTGAGGAGAAAAAAACAGTAAACATGTTCAAAGAAGTGTTAACTGAATGAATCACTGTTTTTGTAAATTATTTATAAACAAAAGTATACTTATAAGCTTTTTCATATTTCTTCCAAAAATCAATGTAATTGCTATTGTTTACATGAAAGATATTGTGTATGTCCTCGAACAGGGCACATAAACTTGGAAAGTTATCTTAGAAGATTTGCATTTTTTTAAAGATTTTATTGGAGCTGGCACTGTGGTACAGTGGGTTAAAGCCCCAGCCTGCAGTGCCAGCATCCCATACAGGCAACAGTTTGAGTCCCGGCTGCTCTACTGCCAACCCAGCTTCTGCTGTGGCCTAGGAAAACAGTGGGAGATGGCACAAGTGCTTGGGCCCCTGTACCCATGTGTGAGACCCAAAAGAAACTCTTGGCTCCTGGCTTTGGTTCAGCTCAACTCTGGCTGTTGCAGACATTTGGGGAGTGAACCAGTGGAAGGAAGACCTCTCTCTCTCTGGCTCTACCTCTATCTGTAACTCTATCTTTCAAATAAATAAAAATAAATATTTAAAAATAACAGATAAAAGGGACAAGATTTTATTGATTTATTTGAGAGGTACAACTACAGACACAGAGAGGGAGGGATAGAAAATATTTCTTCCATCTGCTGGTTCACTCCCCAAATGGCCTCAATGGCCAGAGTTGAGTCACTCAGAAGCCAGGAGCCAGGAGCTCCTTCAAAGTCTCCCACGTGGGTGCCAGAGCCCAAGCACTTGGGCCATCTTACACTATGTTCCCAGGCCACAAGCAGAGAGCTGGATCAGAAGGTGAGCAGTCAGGACACAAACGGGTACCCATATTGGATGCTGGTGCAACATCACCAGCCCCCAGATTTGAATTTAAGAGTCAACATCTGGAAGGAGAATGAAGAAATAGAGAGGAAGAATTGGAGAAGACATGATGACCAACCATTAGACATAGAGTAGTCAGAATACTGAAGAAAAAGACAGGAAGCGTGAACACAATTCGGTACTAATTGGTTACGCAGAGGGTTGAAAGTGGAGTTCAATTCCATGATGTGTACATGAAAGACTGTGTGGACACTGGCACAGGAAGTTGAAATTGGAAAAAAAATCAACAAGAATATGATGCAAAGAAGTGAGACTGGTACCCATATGGGATGCTGGCACTACAGGCCATAGCTTAACTTCTATTCCTGGTTGCTCCTCTTCCAGTCCAGCTCTCTGCTGTGGCCTGGGAAGGCAGTGGAGGATGGCGCAAGTGCTTGGGTGCCTGCACCTGCATGGGAGACCAGGAAGAAGCACCTGGCTCCTGGCTTCAGATCAGCGTAGTGCCGGCTGTGCCAGCATTTTTGGGGGTGAACCAACAGAAGGAAGACCTTTCTCTGTGACTCTCCCTCTCACTGTATATAACTCTATCAAATAATTTTTTTTAAAAAGATACCTGTGGGAGAAGAGACATTCCAGCATGTGATGACCAGGGACCACTCATCTTCAGTGTTGTTTCTTGTGAGAGGATCTTACACCCCCATTCCTATACTTAAAATCACAGAAAATCACTGTTCTTTATCATCCAGCCACAATGACCATCAGTAGACACCATTCTATCAGCCTGAGGTCAAAATGACAGCTGATGCACAGCTTAAATGTGGAAGACTTGAAGAAACTGAGTCATTGGTTACCTGAGAAAGCCATTAAAAGGCCATTAGCTGTAGTAGATGGCACTCATAAATAGATGGCACTGCAAGTCCATGGGTTATATCTCTGGAATTTTTAATAAATAGTGCTTAACACAAATACAGAGAAAAGGGACTGGCGTGTGGCACAGCAGGTTAATGCCTTGGCCTGAAGTGCCAGCATCCCATATGGTGCAGTTTCTAGTCCTGACTTCTCCTCTTCTGATCCAGATCTCCGTTATGGCCTGGGAAAGCAGTAGAGGATGGCCCAAGTCCTTGGGCCCCTGCAGCCACGTGGGATACCCAGAAGAAGCTCCTGGCTCCCAGCTTCAGAATGGTACAGCTCTGGCCATTGCAGCCATCTGGGGAGTGAACCATTGGATGGAAGACCTCTCTCTCTGCCTCTCTTCTCTCTGTAACTCTGTCTTTCAAATAAGTAAAATAAATCTTTACAAAAAAGAAATTAAAAAAATAAAGTTTTGGATCAAGACACAGAAATAAATAAATCTTAAAAAATACAGAAAAAAGCTAAAATGGAATCCAAAGATCACATCAAATGTACAAAAACTTGACAAGTACATGAAGTATATGATTTATAATTTTGAGTGAGAAAATTCCATAACATTGTACTAAACACTAGATGAATAAAATAACAGAAATTTAGTTTCTCATAGTTTCACACTATGCTGCCTGAAGTTTTGATTTCTTCTGAGGACATTCTCTTGTTTCAAGATCATCAAATTTCCAAC